>NW_024543208.1:17957500-18070000 GCF_018167655.1 Microtus oregoni | reverse complement strand
CGGACAGTCCTGTGGGTACCACATACACTGTGACAGAATTACACTGACAGTGCAGACATTCCTGTGGGTACCACGTACACTGTGACAGAATTACACTGACAGTGCGGACAGTCCTGTGGGTACCACGTACACTGTGACAGAATTACACTGACAGTGCGGACAGTCCTGTGGGTACCACATACACTGTGACAGAATTACACTGACAGTGCAGACATTCCTGTGGGTACCACGTACACTGTGACAGAATTACACTGACAGTGCGGACAGTCCTGTGGGTACCACATACACTGTGACAGCGCTACATTTACAGTCCAAGATGAGATTGTGTTTCAACAAAACACCATCTGTCACACTGTATTAAGAACCACTATGGACCAGGTGTGGTGGTGGACGCCTTAAATTCCAATCACTCAGGAAGCAGAGGCAGGTGGATCTCTGAGCTTGAGGACAGTTTGGTCTACTAGTAAATCCAGGAAAGTCAGGGCTATACAGAGAAACCCTGCCCCAAAAGAAAAAGAAAAACAAACAACAACAACAAAAAAAAAACCAAACCAAAGCAAACAATCAAATAAAAATCTTCATTCACCTTTGCCTGGCATCCATGTATACAAGCATACCTAAATCTAGTTTTATAACTGAAGCTACTTAAATAACTTAAATAACATTATAATAAAAGCATTTTGAGTCATATTGATTTACTCCCCTCTCCATATATCACTCAAATCTGAGAAACAGATTAATATAACAGGTATATCAAATGGTAGAAAATGAAAAGCCATCTCCTGCTGTTTTCCGACCTCTACCTGCACAAGTGCGTGAGTGCACACATGCACACACACATACACACACACGCACACACACGTACACACACACACGCACACACACACACCACACACACACCACATACACGCGCACACGCGGGCACACACGCGTGCACACACACACCACACACGCACACACCACACACGCACACACACCACACACACACACACACCACACACACACACCACACACACGCACACACACGTACACACACACCACACACACGCACACACACACGTACACACACACCACACACGCACACGCGCACACACACACACACACACACCACACACACATGCATACACACATGCATGCATATAAAATAAATAAATGAACTTTAAAAAGCATTTAAAAGATTATGTGTGCAGGGCACGGTGTTGTACACCTTTATTTCCAGCACTCAGGAGAGGGAAGCAGGGTTTTCTCTGTGAGTTCAAAGCCAACCTGGTCTACATAGTGAGTTCCAGGCCAGCCAGAGCTACCTAGTGAAATCTTGTCTCAAAAAGTAAAAAGATAAAAAAGAAGAAAATTAAGTATTAAAAAATGATGTCAAATATGGAACCTCCAAATGACATACACTGGAGTCAATGACTACCAGAAAGATAAATGAGTCTCATTAGCTTCTGTGAGTACCGTAACCATCTTTTTCAAAAGGAACTTCAGAACTCAGTTCTAAAGGTTAAAGAGTAATGAGCTGGGCAGTTTTTATGTCAGCTTGACTCAGCTTCAGTCATCTGGAAGGCAGGTGCCTCGGCTGAGAAAATGCCTCCTTACGATTGGGCTCTAAGCAGACAAGCCTGTAGGGCATTTTCTTGATTGACAGGGCAGGCCCAGCCATTGGTGGGCGGTGCCATCGCTGGGCTGGTGGTCCTGGGTTCTAACAGAAACCAGGCTGAGCAAGCCATAGGAAACAAGTCAGAAATCAGCAACCTTCCATGGCCTCGGCATCAGCTCCTGCCTCCACGTTTCTGCCCTGCTCCGGTTCCTGTCCTGACTTCCTCCAGTGATGAACAGCGATGTAGATGTGTAAGCCAAATAAACCCTTTGCTCCTCAACTTGTTTTTGGTCTTAGTGTTCCACCACACCAATAGTAACCCTGAGACAAATACCAAATCATGTAGCCAAGAACTGAACACCAGTTTGGCATGAATTAATTTCAACAAAAAATGGAAACCCAACTCTAGGTAATTACGCTGCTCCGCTACTTACCGGGACTTGTAGTAAAACCAAAGCTGAGCATAGGACGTTACAAGGTAAATGCGCTGTCCGTCTCCTGCTTTGCACTCCAAAGCAAAAATGTGAACATTCTATATAAAATTTAAAATAATTTTTGAAAAATTTACAACAAGCAAATCTAAGTTCAGCTGTAACTAATAAATGTTCATAAAGACTTTTGCCATTCAAGACAGCAAAATTTGGAATATGAACAATTAACTTATTAAAAATGAGAGTTACCACACCCATGTTATCTCAAATCTATATACATTATTTTTTTTTCTTTTAAATCTCTTTATTTTATTTCATGGGTGTGAGTGTTTGGTCTGCATGTATGTATGCATACCATATGTGTGCCTGGTCTCCAAGATGTCAGAAGGTGGCACTGGAGTCTCTGGAACTGAAGTTGTGGACGATTGTAAGACATCACATGGGTGCTGGGACTCAAACCTGCACCCTTTGAAGGAGAAACAAGGGCTACTAACCACTGAGTCATCTCTCCAGCCCTTAAAAACTGTGTATCTAAAATAATTCTTTATTTTTTGGCTGGAGCAATGGCTCAATGGGTAAAAGCACTCACTAGCTGCTCTTTCCGGAGGATTTAGGTTCAATTCCCAGCACCCACATGGCAACTTAGAGCTGTCTGTACCTCAGTCTCAGGAGGTCTAACGCCCTCTTCTGTCCTCCTCGGGCACTGCATGTATGTGGTACACAGACATACAGTTATGCAAATACTCATACAATAAATTTTTTATTTGTCTTTATTTTATGTGTATGTGTAAGTGCCTGCATGTGTGGTATTTCTCTGTGTACCATACTCATGCAAGGCATGCTCGGAGGCCAGAAGAGGGCACTGGATCGCGTGTAACTTTTAACCACTGAGCCATCCCTTCAGCCCCCGTTTTAAATCAGTGACAAGATACACGTGTAAGACACAGACATACTTTCCAGATTAAAAATAAAATTGAAAAAGGAGAAAGTCCATCCTTAATTCTCTTACTCTCATTTAACCTAAGACAGTTTCATCTCTTAGTTTAGAGTTCTTTGACAAAATTACAAAAACCTCCAGACTACCATAAACTACTTCAACTAAAATATATTAATAAGTTCTCCTTTCCTACAGAAATGTAGACAGGATTAAATATGTTTAAGTTATGGAGACTCGCAGCTGCTGCATCAGGAACTTCTGCTAATCCAGCACACAGGAGGCTCCTAATTCAGGCACGCACAAAAATTGTATGTCCCTATAGCTAGACATAGCTGGTGAGTCTATTTTCAGAAATGAGAAATCATGCAAAGACCCTGTTGCTTGACTCTTAAAGCTCTTTGGGGAGCTGGGGCTGTGTCTCAATGGTGGGGCACTTGCCTAGCATATGTAAGGACCTGGGATCAAATCCCAGAATAGGAAAAAGCTTTCTGAAATAAACTTTACACTGGTGAGTGGCAAGTGTATCCCTATTTGGTTCTGGAAAGAGTAAGTTCAAATGTGTATAAATTTTAAATCCTGATGCCTGAATTAGGTTTACACAGAATGAGTAAGAAGGTTTTTCCAATGTCTCCTATTTTGTGGAACTCTGCATAAGTATCTTTTTACTCACAAAAAAAGTTATTTCTCTCCAATATGAAGAACTTGGTATTTTTATACAGAATCAATTATCGTAATCACAATATTTTTATTCTATTTATGTATATATGCGTGGGATGCTTGGGGCGGGGAGATGCACTTGCCAGGATCTGCATGTGGAGGCCAGAGGGCAATTTTAGGTAATCAGTTCTCTCCTTCTACCGAGTGGGTCTCAGGAATCAAACTCAAGTCATCAGGGTTAGCAGCAGGTGCCTTTACCCACAGGGCATTTGGCCCAAGTTACATTTTATATATGCATCTTATCTTTCACTTGTCTTTATATTCCATAAGAGAACAACAAGCAAACAGTAGGCAATATGATGTGTATTGCTTGGTTAATTTAATTCTGGGCTTGACCACCATGCTCCTCGTAAGGCTGGTGCACATTAAGCAGGTCCTCTCGCTTGCTGAATGTGCTGGGAATATGCTCATCCTCCCTCCCAGCATTTCCCACGCCAGTGCTGTCACCCCGTCCACAGTTTTACAAACAAGATAATAAACGCCATTCTTTGGCCAAGAGATGGGTCAGTGGTTAAAAGCACTTGCTGCTTCTGCAGAGGACCCAGGTTCAGCTTTTAGCACCCACATGGTGCCTCACAACCATCGATACCTCCAGTTCCAGGGGTTCTGACCCCTCTTCTAAACTCCATGAACACTGAATGATGTGACACATACATATATGCAGATAAAGACACTTATACACAGAAAGTAAAACTAAAAAGAAATACCATTATTTTCACTACTAAAATACATATTAAGTGGTTAAGGAATTCAAAGGGATGTTTTTATAAGCCCTGTGCTATCAAGGTTACTATTGTGTTTTCTTGGTAGAGTATCTGATTTGAAATGATAACAAATAATTTTTTCAAACCTTGAGTGTTAGTTAAGATTTAAAACAAAATCAAGCAATCACCTCTTTACAGCTTTTGACAAAATTAAAAGCTTGATTCTGACGATGAAAGAGCTTCCAAATGGAGGGTGGTTCTTCTGGCTTGGACAGTCTCGGCCTATACACAGACGACAACGGCTTCCTCTCATAGTGAGATGCTCGCTCTTCTATTTGCTTCCGCATTGATTCCCATTTCCTCATTGTTGGCTCAGAAGCAGGGAGAGAATAAATCCAACCTCAGCAACCTTTCTGTCAATTAGTACTAAACAAACAAAAATGTTAATTCTTTGTTTAGCATTTATTCTGCCTGGTATAATCTCAAATCTGGCTTCCTGACACTTGTGTGCTTATTTGCTTTACATTTTCTTCTTTGCAGAAACAAGTCTCTCCATAGAACAGGAATAGAGCTGGTCACCACAAATTCTCAGATCTTCCCTCTACTAGTCTTAGGACTATGGCAAAGTTAATGAAAACTCCATGAAATCTTGGTTAATCAATTACAATTGGAATCAATTGACTCTTGAATGTTCTAGGCTGTACCTGTACCTTGTGATAAGACATATGAAAATGTTTTATGAATTACAAAGCCCCGTGTGAATGTTTTCAGTATCATTATGACTTTCATCGCAGCCAATCTATTGCTCAGCTGATGCTTACTGTCTTGGACCCTCCCTGCTTCTGCGTGATCATTTCTTAGTGTACAGGTCACATCTAGGCATCGTGGAAGGTCAGCTTTCTGTTCTTATCTTTCCTCCCAACACAACAGAGGGATGGCAATTCTGCTCCAAGCGTAGCTTCATTTGTATGCCATTATAAACTTTGTATTTTGCTACTTCTCCCAGGCTGAGTTGCCACCTAAGCTCAATCACACACTGGGCTTGACCACATGACCTGCTTGGGCCAAAGTCACACTGACAAATAAGAGATCAGGTGCTTCAGCACAGACTTGGCTCTCTTGGAGTCCTGCCCTGAGACTGCCGTCACAAGTCCAGCAAGGGGTAGCGGACCATCGTTTTTCCACTTAACTGCACACATCAGAGGGTGAGGGCCACGTGAGGAAGATTTCCAAAGACAGCTCCCGAGAAGCCAAAGTCAATCAGACACGTGAGGTAGGACATTTTAGATTACACAACATTTAAGCCAAATGAATTCAGGACAGAATGTAGAACTGCCCAGCTTTAACCAGAGACCCACTTAAAAAAATAAATCTGTTGGATTTTTTTTTAAATCAGTAAGTTTCATGCTGTTTTTTACACAAAACTAGATAAATTGGGGTTCTTCATCAGTATTGTCTATGCTATTATGTACTCAAACGAAAACAGATACATTAGTTTTTAAGTGAGACAGAAAAATATACTAAAGCATTTAGGGGCAAATTATTATTTACCTATGGCAATGCCCTTGTCTTCAATTTTAGCAGAAATCTTTGCAGTGACACAATCTCATTAGCAAATGGCATATTCCCTGAAAAGAAACACAAAATAGCCCTAAAAAATTGAGAAGAAAGATTCCTCCATCTTCAGTTTACTTTAATTTGATTCATATATAGATAAAAATTTGCTATCTTTCAAAAAACCTAATTGATTTTATTCTGTGCAACTTAATTATATTGTTGCCCCAAAACAACAAACAGAATGCAATCATACCTGAATCATAGAGTCAAAAAATAACTAAGAATCGCCATATATGTGTTCACATTTAGTGGTACTAAAATCTTCACACACACACACACACACACAACCTGGTATGACCGTGGGGATATGCTATCCATGAAAGTCTTAGAGTCATAACGTAAAACCCATTGAAGATACCCTGCTAAGGAAACAACAGAGGGAAAGCAATGCTAAGCATCTCCCATGGCCCTGAATTGTTCTCACGGCTAGAAACTGTGACAGCTGGAGCTGTCCGAGAACAACTGGAGCCTGACCCATGAGCAGGACGGCTGAGCGACAAAAGCAAGGAAATGGAGAGGAGACAGCATCTGGCCTTCTGGTTTGGGACGACTGTAGCCCCCATCCCAACCCTCTGGGGGAATATGACACCATATCAGACATACTTTCAATTCCTGGTGTGGAAAGAGTACTACTGTTCTTTTAAATAATCTTATGCCACAGCTGCTTTTCTCTCAGAGCCTATTTTCGGTAACGGATTGCAAGTTCCACGGGAAAACGCTTGTACGCGTTTAACAGCACAGGCTTCTAGAGCTCTGTTGTTCATTTCGGCACCAACGCAGTATTTAACCACGTCTGCTGCAACCGTACAGCTGGAAGGGTTGGCGTTAGGAAATAGGATTAGTCATCTTACAGTAACTAGTGGGAGCAGGGAAAGCGGAATAGAGGCGGAAAGCTGACCAAGCTGCCTGGGTTTACTAGACTTGTCCGTCAAGGACTGCAGATGGTCTGGCTCCCGAGAGCAACTTGACTGGGTGGGTGCAGGGGGTGGGAAGTAGTATGACGTCACACAGGTGCTTTACAGTAACCATTCATTCACACTGTAATCATTAATACTGTCAACTGGACTGGATTTTAATACGCCCACGTTTGTAAAGAACACTTCTGGGGCGTCTGTGAAGTCACCGTCAAAGGCAGTGAGATCACGCACACTCTAACTTACTGACCATGAATCCCTAGATGGGTTCCTGCTACTATGGTACTGCTGGGAGGTGGTGAAAAGTAGGAAGTGGGGCCCAGCTGAGGAAATACTGGGGTCTGGTTGTCACCATGTAAACTGCCGTGCTACCATGCCAGCCGGCCCAGCCAAGATGGACCGACAACTTTAAAGCACAAATAAACGCTTCTTCCATTGAGTTATTCTGCCAGGCATCTGTCACAGCAATGAGAAGTCTGACCAACACAGGTGGAGGTATACCTGGAGCTTCCTTTAGTTATGCTCTTGGTTCCTTCCTTCCTTTCCTTTTCCTGAGATGGGCTGTTCCCATGGCTGCTCAAGCTGGCCTCAAACTGAAGATCCTCCTCCTTCAGCCTTCTAAGTACTGGTATTACAGGCATGGGCCACTGTTCACACTCCAGTTTCTTAACATCTTGACACCAGTCAAATCCCATTCCAACTCCAACCTCTCCCTCTACCCTGAGATTAGATCCTCTGCTATTGTGTTTACTGGAGATACTCTAGTTCCAGTATTTACAGTGTTCTTTTATTTAAAAATACTGAACAATATACATACTCGTGTGTTTGTGTACACATGTGTGGTCCACATGTGGGCATGAATGTGCAGGCTAAAAACACGATAGGTAACTTCCTCAGTTACTCTCCATCTTATTTCTTAAGACACGGTCTTTAACTAAGCCTGGAGCTCATTGATAGACCTAGACTGGATGGCCAGTAAGCTCCAGGGATCCCTGTGTCTCTATCTCCCCACAATACCAAGCATTTTCCATGGGGGCTGGGATATGAGTTAGGGCTTTCATGTTCATACAGCCAGCACTTCACTTACTAAGCCATCCCTCCAGTTCCTCAACATTTTCTTATTACCTCATTCATGTAAGTTTACATGTGTGTATTTGTGTGAAGGTATACCACGTGCACCGTGTGTGTGTGTGTGTGTGTGTGTGTGTGTGTGTGTATTCTTGGAAGCCAGAGGAGGGTGTTGGATCCCCTGGAGCTGTAGCTCCAAGAGGCTTCAGCCACCTGAGTTGGGTGCCAGGGAACTAACCTTGGATCCTCTGGAAGAGCAGCAAGGGCTCTAACTACTCAGGCACACTCCTCCAGCTCGCCTTTTCCAGACTCGACAATGCCTCTCTACAGTAGCTCCTGCTTGTTGTTCTTAATTTCTGTTTGTCCTATGGGGGTAGAGACGATTACTCAGGGAAAAGACACAGACACGCGGCGGTCCCACGTGGTACACTTTAATGGGGGGGGAAGGATAACAAACAGGTAAGGGAAAATGTGCAGACACACTAGGGGAGGCGGAAGGAAGGGGCGAACTCGTGACTTGTCCTTGCTTTTAACGGGGGATGCAAAGGCTTCTGGGAAATGTGTCTAAGGAAAACAATGGTCCCGATCCGTCGCTGCGTTAACACACCCTCCCTTCTTTAAATTCATAAATAACCGTCTAGCTGTCGTTACAGGTACCCCCATCAAATACGGAGTCAAGTGGTAAGCAGATTCTCCTCTACAAAGCTCTTTAACATAACAGGCCAGCCACTGACTGCAGCAGTGGCCCCTGAAATGTTAAGACATGTATGGTTAGAATCTATTTCTTTTAAGACAGTTTCCTTAAGCTCCAGGATGCCAGCCCAACGGATCAAACACAAAGGAATAAGTATCACTTAATTTTTTTATCATTCTTAACCCCGGACATCCTAAGACCCCCTCACCTGGATCTCCCCCCCCCACTCCAGCTCCCCCCCAAAAAATTTCCCCCCTTCTTTTAATTTTTTTTCTTTTACTAATGCAACTTTTGCCTTCCAGCATCTTAATGATGACCCAGCTACTCAGGAAAAGCCACACAGATTTCTTCAATCAGCCGCCTCAGACGACAGCCAGGACTTCAAACATCATTGACCAACTACACCAGCCAGCAACCCTGGACATCATTGACCAACTACACCAGCCAGCAACCCTGGACATCAGTGACCAACTACACCAGCGACCACAAACGCCAATGGGACATTGCCAAAATAATCGGACATTCCCTGGACCCCTCAACGCCCAAAGCCAGCAGGAAGCAGCCATGAGAGACCGGACTACGTCCCTATTCCCTACCCCTTAAGGTCCCCCAGTTTTTTTTAATCAAACCAAAAGGGTGAAATGTGTTCTCTTGCAACACTACAACTCCCAGCGTTCCCCTGGGGACACATTTCCCAGAAGCCTTTGCATCCTCCGTTAAAAGCAAGGACAAGTCACGAGTTCGTCCCTTCCTTCCGCCTCCCCTAGTGTATCTGCACATTTTTCCTTACCTGTTTGTTATCCTTCCCTCCCCCCCCCCATTAAAGTGTACCACGTGGGACCGCCGCGTGTCTGTGTCTTTTCCTCGCGTAACCCTTCGTCTAACCGGCAGGAATTAAGAACAACACTGCTCTGTAAGCATTCACTCTCAAATGGTCATCCTTAAAGCAGGCTATTAAAATTCACTTACAAACACATTGCTATATAAGCTTACTTTCTAGGATGTATAACAAGTTAAGAAATTAAATATAAATGACTGAATTTCCTCTCTCCTCACTTGTTACTCTGCCTATGAACAGAAGCCATATTTCAATGTCTGTGGGCAGAGGCTGCTCGTTCATTTCCCGACCGCCCTGGCTCGAAATCATCACACAAAAACTATATTATTTGCAATACTGTTTGGCCAATAGCTTAAGCATATTTTTAGCTAGCTCTTACATCCAGAACTAACCCATCTCCATTAATCTGTGTATTGTCATGTGGTTGTGGCTTACCGGGTAAAGTTCCGGTGCTTCTGTCTCCTGTTGCAAATCCTACTGGTGTTTGCCACCATTTCAAAATGGCGTGGGTTTTTTTTTTAATTAAAATGCCCTTAAGAACTACTAGAAGGGATGAGAACGCCTGCAACAATACACTGTTGCAGTTCTTGCTTCCTTTCATCCACTCTGATCTCCCACCCAAACAGTACAACTCTACCAGACTTATGACCTTCACGCCACTTTTACAGCTTCTCACAGGAACATTTGTTACTGATCCGCAGTATTATTAATATGGAGTCTATCTTATGAAGTCTAAAGATCCCTGCAGAATCTGGCCCTAAACGATTATCTACTATAATATATACATATATAGATAGATATAGATATATAGATATCTACTATACTTCCAGTTCAGTTTTCTTACCAAATGGAAGGCAATGACCACTCCCAGCTCCTCCACTACTTGGGAAGCCCTCATACTCCAGCTGCTGCCATCTGGAAAACACCCCTTTACTTTTCCTGAATTCTTCCTCTCTGAGGAGGCCCAGAACACTCTGGGCTCCCTCTGGGTCAGTTGTGAAGAGAAATGACGGGGCTCAGACGAAAGACATCACCTCCATTTGTTTTGCTCTAACAGACGCCCTTAGACAAAGTCAACATAACTTGTCAGAAAATTCCTGCCAAGCTGTATCTAAAAGTATCATTTTTGTTATGAGCCTTTAACACAAGGAGGGTGGGGACCCCATAAGATCAGGGTTTCTCAATCAGTTCCTTCCTTGTGAACCTCAGCCTTCAGGAAAGCTCGCTAGTGCATTAAATGGTTAAATGCGTCCTGCTGCTTTGTTTATCCCACTGGGAAAGGGCTGGTCCTCACTCACTTGGGGAGGGATAATGATAGATCAGCTTGTTTCTGGAATCTTCGCCAGAGCAAACCACTTAGCCTTTTTAATAAGCCCCTGTTGGAAATGAATAAAATAAGAAATGTATTCTGGAAAGGCAGGAGCACGGATTGTGTACCCAACAAACGGTAGACACCCTTGTACCCACGTATACTACAGCGGTCCCTTATATCCAGCCAGGCAAGAGCGTGTGGAAGCAAGCTGCTGCTCCCGTGGGATAAATTTGTCGTCAGAGTATCCAGAGCCCCTGAGATGTGACCTCGAGTGCTGTGCTCCCGTTCTGCCTTATTATGCAAAAAACGCTTCACTGCGTCAGGGTCTGAAATAGGATCTAAAACAGTGCCGGGTTCAGTAAGGTCGTTGGGACTTCTGACATGGGGACCGAGAGTTGAACGGAAGTGAAGGAAGGCCTCGGTTTGAGAGGAAATAAGAGATTACGGGTGAGGGGTGATTGCGACCCTATTTTCCACTTGCCAGAGCTCTGACTGATAGCATGGTTGCCCAGAACGCCCATCTTTGCGCAACCGGAATCAGGCGCGGCCTAAAAACGCCTCTAAATTTACCTCAGGTGGTGCAAAGCGGCCGGAGGAAGCGGCAGATGGCGGGAACTGAGCTTCAAACCCCCGCGCGGGGGCGGGGCCGGTGGGGGCGGTGCCCTGGAGGGCGGGGCCTGCGAGAGACGGGGCTGCGGCGGCCGAGCTCCAGGGGGCGGAGCACGGGCCGGGGGCTGGGAAGACTAGTTGCCACCGGAGCCGGCGAGGTGGGGGCTTGGGGAGGAGGGGCGTGGGCGTGGAGTGGGCGGAGCCAGGGCACGGGTTTATGCTGCGGTTGCCGTGCTGGAGCTGGCGAGATCAAAGCCAGTGTCCTGCGTCGTGGAGCTTGGAGCGGTTCGGTGAGTGTTGGCTGCTTTTGCCCCTTCCCGGGGTTGCCCGGCTCCCTGGAGCGGGAGTCCTCAGCCTGCCCGGTCTGCAGCTGCTTCGAGGAGGTGGTGGGGCGGGGAAGAACGAGTGATTTGGGCGGAGGATCCTTTGTTGCATTCTGGCTTGCTCAGGCATGCTCTGAAAAGCAGAGAAGCTGGAAACCCTGCCGCGGGCCCAATCCCAAACTGGAGCCCAGACCCGGGAGGCCGAGTGAGCCTGGAAGAACCGAGTCCCTGAGTCCCTGTGAACCGAGACCGGACACAGACCCCCGAGCCTGTCGCACGGGCCGCGCCGAGGAGCAAAAGGCGGAGCCCGGGGGTCGGGAGAGGCGAGATCTCCCGGAGCACGGACGTTCAGGGGCGGGAACCGGGCTGGAAGGGGGTGAGCCCGGAGGCGAGTGAGCGTGGTGGCCCAGTAGCGGGAGGTGGCGGGATCCTGGAGCCCCAGGCCGAGGCGTGGACCAGAGATTAGGATGGACAAGGAAAGTTCTGCCCCGGGGCCTGAAATCCCGTCCGCTGCCGACCTTGAGACTAGGTCTCTTAGACCTCTACCTAACGAGTATCTCATCTCTGCTTTTCTCGAGAACACTGTGATTTTGGTTCTTGAAGAGAGCTGATTTTAAGCATTGCTCCCCAACTTTGTTTCTCATCCCGAAGCCTTTCGTGACTACTCCAGCTCGTTCCTTTGTTGGTCAGTCGCTGTAGGAGCTGCGTTGACCATGCTCAGTTATTGTCCCTTCCTCAGATTTATTGTTTGTTGATCTACTCTGAAGCCCGGCTTGAGCAGCTGGGTGTTCGCCCCGTTCTCAGTTGAGTCAGCCCGGAAACGTCCTTCTCACGCACGGGTCAGGGACCCCACTCCTTCTGCCGCTAGTTACCAAGGCTTGCTGACTGTCTGCCTGGTTTGTACCTGGCTCTTCTGCTGTTTGTCTTTTCCTGGTACATTTGCTTATGAATAGGAACTCCTACTTAAGTTTCGTTTTTTTTTTTTTTTTGTAAACAATTCAATGTTAAATCTTCCTCTTTTCTTCCTTTGCATTAGGCATTTCCTGAGAGCGGACGGTCACAGCCTCTGCTTTTGTTTGCTGTTTCCCTACAAAACTAAGCCAGCACCACTCCGGACTGACTGTAGCGTGGTGCCCTCCTTACTGGTTTTTTTTGTTTGTTTGTTTGTTTGTTTTTGGTTTTTTTTTTTGCTCGTCCGTTTGTTTGATTACACAAATGATTAATTAAAATGTGGATCAAGAGAGATTGGTAGGTGTGAAAAATGTGAAGTCATTGTTACACTGTGAGTGTGTAGAGTGGCTAAGGGAGATGCTAAACTAGAGGGTTGACTAGCGGCTGGAAAGCCACTTTTAATGTGTTAACGGTGGCCGTGGCGCGAGCCATAAATATGAAATGTCGAGCTTGAACCATCCCTGTCACCACCTAGTATTCAAGCTTTGGCTCTGATTTGCTGTCCAGCAGAAGAAGGCTTTTGGAAAGCAAGAATGTGTTTTATTGAGTGAACAGTTTATTGAAATGTAGCAATGCACCTACCTGGTACAGAGTAACAGAAGTGAAACTTGGCACCTAATTAGATCAGATTGCTTTGTCCTCCTGAAGAAGGGTCTTGCCTCCAGCCTTTTTAGGAACCCAGTGTCTTTATCTGATCTAAGCAATTACTGTGCCTGCCTTTCAAACTACTGTTTCCCTTTCAGACCTAACAACACAGCCACTTCATCCTGCCCTTTCTAAAGTTACAGCACAGTCCTTACTTTCTTCAAAGACCTTCCATTAGTTATGGTCTTAGTATTAGATAATGCTTCAAGTTCTGCCTCAGTGATGGGACTTAAATAAAAGTGAGAATTCTTAAGCCCTAAGCACTGTTATATATTCATTTAATAAACTTAACATATTAGAGAGGAAAGAACAACTTTTCTCTCTGTTGTCTGACCATGTGAAGCCCGGTCTCAAGGTGCTCACCAGCTCATTCATAAATCAGGTATAATCCATATAATCCGTAGGGTTGTTTTAAAGAGCAGATGAAATAATATATGAAACAATGTTTAGTTTGGTCTGGAATTCTACATAATAGTTTTTGGGTTTTTTTGGCCTTTTTGTTCTTACCTTCCCTGTGGAGTGTCTTCATTCTGCTAAAAGTACAGTAAAATTATCTATGCAAGGACTGGACATGGGCTAGTGTCTACGCCGCTGCTACTTTTAAACACCAATGAACGTGGATATAAGCTCTGTACAGGGGATAGGGTCCGCCTCTGCCACTGCTTCCTACACTCAAGGTCCAGTGCAGCTTCTGCGTATAGTTGATATTCGGTAAAGTATATAGTTATCTGTAGTTTCCAGGAAATCAGACATTCAGGATTTTCCATTCTATGCTTTATTTCAGCAAAGAGATTGTTTTGGAACAGGCCATCAATTCTTACACATCCCCAGGAGCATATAGGGCCTTACAGGTCTGTAAAGACTTTGGTCCCTCCAAAAACCGTGATCTCAGGGCTTCAGTTGGGGAGGCAGGCCCTTTGCAGATAGGAAGTGCCACAATTCTTGCCAACTTGTGACACAAAATCACTTAAGTCAGTGTACCGGTCTGCCTTCCTGGTTGTGTGACTCATACCAGAAACAAAAAAACCAGCCCATTTATGTGTCCCTATGATGCAACTGAACTGCCTTCCGTATTTTCTCTGCCTTTCCAGCCTGTCTTTTCACTTTCATTTTATTCTAAACATTAAAAGGTTGACTTCAGCAGGGTCAATGGCAACAGCCAGTTCAGTGCATCCCCAAAGGGACTGAGACCAGGTGGGACAGATTTGGAAAGAAAAGAACAAAAGAGCCACCGGTACACTACCGATGAAATCTTTTCTTAACCAGGCTGTTGTGAAACGGGTTCTCTTTCTGTTTCATTTGCTTAATATGGAACTCCCAGTGCTGGGAGCTTCGTCCTCACCGAGAAACAGTCAGTATAATCCTGGTGTTTCTCAAATCGTTCTGCACAGATAGAGCTAGGCTTCCCAGAAGCCACACTACGGTGGCTTCACTTTCCTATTGAAAGGAAGCCAGGTAGGGCAAATAGAAAACATTTTAATGATGTTCACTGAAGTTTAAATAGATACTTTACATTTATAAATCAATTGACCAGTAGCATGAGCAACATTGAATCTTTATTTCCATTTCCATTTTCTTCATTGCAACATATTGTGCTATAGTTGACCTGTTTTTGTGGACTTTACCAGCCTGCAGGTAGGATCATCAGAGACTAGAAATGGAATCTGTATTGAAATGTACAGACTTTAATCATCCACTAAACAGCACTGTATGTTGTTCATGCAGTACCATGTATCATTAGTAATAAGTAATGGGTAATTAGTAATAAGTAGTGGGTGGGGATGCTTAGCTTCTCTCTAAAATATACACCATTTTATACAAAGGATTTGGGCTTGGGTTTACTGTCTGAGGCAGGTTGTGGAACCAGTCACCCACAAATGACTGTATATTTGACTTCAGTTTTTAATCAGTTTCTGCCATACCATGTATGTTTTTAATCTCATTTAATTAGAGCACTTGGGCTTATGGGTTTTCGGTCCCTTGCAATTAACTGTAGTTTTGTTACCCTTATATGGTGTTGAGCTGTCTGTAGACTGTAGAGTGGTGTTTGTTACCTGGAGCTGGAGTTGTGGCTCTGTCACTTAAAAAGTGATTACCTTTCCAAATTAACTAAAATCTAAAGTGGGACCGTTACGCCTCGGTGTGATTGGGAAGCCCAATTGAAAATACTTGCATACTTACTGGCCTGGCATGTGTTAACTGGAAGTGAGAAAAACTGGCTACAACTTGGTTAAGTCTTTACCCCTAACTTTGAACACTCGTGTCGAAGGAGAGGACTCAGAAATGAAGAATGTTGACTCTTGTGTGTCATGATGAGATTTAGAAAACGGAGACAAGGTTTGATGCCTCAGCTCATGAGGTCTTTATCTAGGCCAGCCACTGGAACAGCCTGGTGATAGGGACAAATTCTCCAATTAAGAATATCCAAAACTGAGTCTGCGGGGCGGGGATGGCTCAGGAGGTGAAGTGCTTGCTGTGCAAGCCTGGGTACCCAAGTTCAGATCCCTAGCACCCACGTAAAAGTCGAGGGTGGTGAGCTGTGGCTGCAATCCTACCAGAGACAGGCAAATACTAAAACTCAGTGTCTTAATCCAGCCAAGATAGAGAACTCCAGGTTCAGTGAGAGAAAAAATAGGGTGGTAGGCAATAGAGGAAAAGATCAGAAGTCTGCCTTGGGC
The DNA here is from genome assembly GCF_018167655.1 of Microtus oregoni. Taxonomy (NCBI): domain Eukaryota; kingdom Metazoa; phylum Chordata; class Mammalia; order Rodentia; family Cricetidae; genus Microtus; species Microtus oregoni. Next base: position 18,053,965 of record NW_024543208.1, on the reverse strand, counting down.
TTCCCTGTGCACAGGTGTAGGCAAGCACAGACACGCGCACACACACAGAGATACACACCTACCTCTAAGAGTTGTTTTTACTAACATGACATCCCATTTCAAATCCCTACCATAGGCAAGCTTTCATCTATATTTTATAATGGGTCTTTGTCTTGTTTCAAGTTGTTATTGATACATTATACCTCACTGTCTAATTTTTAATTTCGCGAATAGCTTCTGTTCCTCTGCTTTAATTCTGAAGATTACTTGTTCTGTCTTCTTCCACGGTTGCAAGGAAAAACTGGCAAACAACTGTGTAAATAAAAACAAGTTCCAACTTCTCACGTCTTTAAGGAAAACATAGTTTGGGACATTTAAATCTCTATTTAAATTGATGCCAGCATTCCCAAACTTTTGAACATCTGATTGCTGGTGCTTCAGTGACGAAGGGATCTAGGAACTAGGGGAGTGAATCTAAGTCCTGAGTTCCAGATTGTCATGAGGTCAGTGCATTGGCCCATAGCTTCCTGGTGACCACTAAGTGTATTTCCGAACTTTTCCGGGCATTTGAACCTTAAACTAGTGCAGGCATCTTCAGCAAGTCAGAGACAGTTGTGGGGAGTTGGTTGGTGAGCCAGAATGTGTTGTAAAACACCATTTATTTTCTTTAATAACCTAAGCTCCTGCTATCATCTGGGACAGTCTATACATCCCCCTGAAGAGAGGTTTTTTTTTTTTTTTTTCTTAGTCTTTCAAAGATGAGATCACCATCCCTAGAATAATTTGTATCCAGCTGGGTATTAGCTCATGGGGATGAGGTAATTCTAAGCTCTTTCCCAAGGGTGTGGATTTGATACCTTGCGTGGAAAAAGCAGATGATGGCAAATAGTACAAATGGGCACATGTCTCATGCTAGAAGGATTTTGATTCAGTATAAGAAATTTAGTCATCTATCAAGATGAGCTGATAACAGAGACGATCTACAGTGTTCAAGTGCTAAGAGTGAAAACCATTATGTATTATGGTATTTGTCCCTGAGAAATCAATTCCAAATAGGAAGATAGATAACAGTTTAACTTCTGTTCTAGAAGATTGTTTCTTCATCCACAAATCTTGTAGGAGGTCGCTTGTTTTGTTCCCAGCTGCTCAGCCCCGAAATAACTACACAGAAACTGTATTAATTAAATCACTGCTTGGCCCATTAGCTCTAGCTTCTTATTGGCTAACTCTTACATCTTAATTTAACCCATTTCTATTAATCTGTGTATCGCCACATGGCAGTGGCTTACTGGCAAGGTTCCGGCTCATCTGTTCCTGGCTTCTCCTGACTCACCTTCTTTCTCCAATCATTCAGTTTAGTTTTCCCTGCCTAGATCTAATCTACCCTATCACAGGTCAAGACAGTTTTTTTATTTATTAACCAATAAAAGCAACACATAGAAGAATCTCCTACATCATACTAATTACTTTAGTAAAAGAAATTTAACTATCTTATAGCTAATGTTAAAGTGACTATAGTTACTGCATTAAGACTCATCTGTCTGAGATCTTTTTAATTTTCCATAATTGATTATAGAAAATTGGTAGGGATTATGAAAAGGAAATGACTACTTAAAAGTCACCTAATATTTTGTTAAAATCTGTCATTGGGGCCAGCGCAATAGCTCATCAAGTAAGGTTCTTACTACCAAGCCTAGTGACCTTAGATTGTCCCCCATTGTCCATATGGTGGACAGAGAGAACCAGAAACAGCTCCTGAGGCTTGTGGGCCTCTGATCTCCAATATTCACGTGCCTGAATACACCTACTAAATTATTTTGTTAAATGCAGTTTAAGTCTTACATTGGTCTGAGCCAGGAAGCAAAAGTGAAGTTATAGAAACTGGTTACTGTGAAGCTTGTATTGGGGTCTGCTGGTCAGACAGGGGAATAGTTTTATCCCACTGCTGGCATGAGGCACGTTATTTGAGATTGACATCCTGAGAACCCCTGCCGTAGGTGCATCTTCAGTGCTCATAGGAACTTCACATTTTAGTGTATAGATCTGAAGATAAACTTAGGAATGCTGTGCTTAGTGTTCTCTGTTGCTTTGTGTTTCCCTGTAAGCTGAGCATTGAGGGAATGCAGAATTTTAATTGTAACTTCGCCAGTACTTCTTCTATCTAGAGGCCTGCTGCCATTTTTGTCTTCTATGAAATTTTTGTTGCCAAGGAAGACAGGATTACAGCTTTGTCTGACAGATTGAGATGGCGTGGTGTATTCTTGGTTATCAACATACTCATGTAGCGTGGGGTTTTAGATGGTGAATAATCACAATGTGGGGGCAAGAATGGTGCATACTGTGTAACCTCAGTTACCTGATGTGTGTACACTTGCAGCTGCATGTGGCTGGGTGACTGTTCTTGGCTTCTTGTGTTTTGTTTCCTGTAATGCACATGCTACACAATAAATAAAAGCAAGTTTAACATGAAAAAAAAAATAAACCTCAGTTTTCCAGTCTGAGCGACTGTACTGTTTGTAGTTTTTGGAAAGAGACCATGATGGTTGGCGGGAACCAGTGACCACTTAGGGTTCCCCAGCTTGCTTACGCTGTGAATTCTGTAGGGGGCAAACTCATGCAGAGGGCCAGTTTGAGGCAGGCCTTGGGGGACACTGACAGAAACTCAGGATTCAAATTCAGAAGTTGTCAGGCTTTACTTTTAGAGTAACGTAGAGATCGTCTATATCTGGTCCTACACAAACTCATCATTATTAACATTCCCCCAGAGAGTAGTACGTTTGTTAGAACTGATGAGCCTCGTTGATGCTTATTAGAACTCATGGCCTCGTCAGCATCATCGTCACCAAGGTCTAGTGGGGTCACAGAAGGATTCATTCTTGACACTGTCTTCAACTGGAGCAAATGTGGGATGATTGTATCTACTACTGAGGACAGCAGGGAGGGGTTTCAAACATCCTCTGTGCTCTCTGCCTCTCCCAGAGCCCTTTGCAGCCACTGATCTGCTTAGGTGCTCCATGGTTTCATCTTTTCCAGAACGTTATACACTGGAAATGGCACTGTCAGCCTTTCAACGCTGCTTCTTTGTCTTAGTGATGACACATCACAGTCTGTCGTGTCTTCACGATATATGATGCAACCATCTTTTCTTAAGTTCCTTTGACATTGCTTTATCTCTGTTGAGACCTCCTGTGTTGCTTTTTTCTTTCATTTTCTCTCTTTTCTTTTTCTTTATTTTTTTGGGGGGGGTTTCAAGACAGGGTTTCTCTAAGTAATGGTCCCGAACAAATGGGGAGTACCTCCCAAAGTATTCTCAAGAGGTCTTATCAGTTTACGTCCCTCCCAGTATATATGAAAATGCCTCTTAACGCATGCTTGCCAGCTTTGTATCCAATCCCGTTTTGGTATTACCTGGTAAAATTTAGAGGTATGTCCACAAGAAACATGGATTTATCTTCTAATATGAAGGGAATGGGTGCCATCCTGTGAGAAGTGCCAAGCCCTTCTCTTACCACCTTCCCCAGCCTCTCTGTTACCTCGGGATACTCTGTACTAAAGCTGTGATTCTGTGGTAGAACGCTTACTTACTACGCCCGAGGATCTGGGTTCGATCCCCAGCACCGGCTAACAAATCAGTACAATATTTTGCTTTCATTTCCTTTACTGTGGATGTGTTTACCCTGTTCTTAGCGGAGGTAAGTTTCATATGGATGCTGGACCTCCCATTGCATCCTTCAGACCCCTGTCTCTCTCTGCTTTCCCGTCATTAATTTCCCAGGTCCTGCAGTGCCATTCTCACTGACCTAAGTAGCATGGCTTAACAAAGAGGCTCCTCCACCCCTCCTACTCCTCCACCCCTCCTACTCCTCCACCCCTCCTACTCCTCCACCCCTCCTACTCCTCCACCCCTCCTACTCCTCCACCCCTCCTACTCCTCCACCCCTCCTACTCCTCCACCCCTCCTACTCCTCCACCCCTCCTACTCCTCCACCCCTCCTACTCCTCCACCCTTCCAGTTACTGTTCACAGCCAAGCAGGAAAGAGTGTTTTTCTACCAATCCAGGAAGAGTTTATACTGTTGCTTTTCTCAACCCAGGACAACCATTGGTTCCTTTACAGTACAGTTTCAAAAAGTTAAAACTGGGCTACTCAAATAGAAAGTAAACCCATGTCAAGAATTTTGTTCCCCTGCTAGTTAATGCTAAGGAACCAATCACATGTGAGTTCGGTTTAAAGGCGAGTAGGAAGAACAAGCAAATGCTAAGAGCTGGGTGTAGTGCGAGCAATTCACTTGTCATTATGAAACTGATTACTTCCTATAAGCAATAGTTGTAGTTTAGAAGGATTGGCCTTTCTACGAAGGGAAAATCCATTGCATCACAACAAGACAAATTTATTTTTTGCTATGGAAAAGGATCCCTATGGAGGCTGCTACTTTTTTTATGACTTAACTTCCTACAAAATTGGAAATTGGCCTAGCCAGTAGCAAAAGACTATGCCCCAGGGAATCCAATAATCCCAAGACTCCTGGTAACACCCAACATCCCACTGAAATAGTATCTAGTCATTTATTTGACTTGAATTGTTTGTCCTATCAGTTCCCACGGAAGCCAGACATGTGTCATAAAGCGGGTGGCCTTCTGCCCTCATTAAATTAGGCCTTCTGGCAAGGTTGGAAAAGGTGTGTTCCTGAAAGGCTTCTCCTGGTGTTGGCACACCACATCCACCCAATTCGCTTTGCTCTGGGTTCTTCTGGCTTCACTTGCTCTAAAGAACTTCTAAATCGCCAGATGCCCAGAGTTACCTGCATCTGTCTACTGTTTGGTTCCAGTTCAGACCCCCGTTATCACCCTGGACTGTATTCCAGAAGACGTCTCGCTGGCCCCTTGTGCATTAGCAGCCAGAGTGTCCAGTCCCTCTTCGGCTTTAAATGTCCCAATGTTCTCTCCTTGTTGTTGGTCCTAAGACCTTATGTGATCTTGCCTTTCCTGGCTATCTCACTGCCCTAGCACTAGTCAAACTGGTCTTTCTGTACCTTGAGTAGAGCAAATTGTTCTCAGGCCCTTGATCTAGCTGGTGTTTACCCCCCACCCCCACCCCAGGGTGTGGGCAGACTCCCACTGTGTCAATCAGATCTCTCTAGTGCCACCTCAGAGATGACTCCCTGACCACCTAAAGTAGCCCAATAAACCCACTTTATCTCTCCCTCTTCAGTTTTCTCATAGCCCGGACAATGTTAAAACCCTATTTTTGCATCTCTAGTTCTTCCTCTCTAGAATTTCTTCAAGGTAGACTTGGCCCAAAGTGTATGCTCTCCAAATGCTCGCTCGTGGGCTAAAAGCCTGGTACAGACCAGCTGTGCTCACATCCCTCCTCCTGTGTTTTCCTCTTCTTGTTCTCTTTCTCCTCCTCCTCGTTTTTTCCCCTCCTATTTATACTCTCTGCCTGCCAACCCCGTCTATCCTTGCTCCTGCCTTGCTCTTGGCCGATCAGCTCTTTATTAGACAGACCATCATGTGTTTTAGACAGGCAAAGAATCCCAGTTTCACATGTGATTCTTTAATCAGTGTAAACAAAAGCAAGACACCTTAAAATAATATTCCCCAACAGAGCTTTAAAGTGGTATTTTGACCGAAATATTTGGCATAGCCCAAGATTCTAGAGTCTGAAAATTCATTCAGGATTTCTAGTCTCTGCTTTATGTTTCATTTCTGTCTGTTTGTCTTCTTCATTTGGGGAGGTGTATTACCATGGCAATGTCTAGCCTTCTAAAGAGCTCTAGAAGTCGAGTAAGGAGCTGGCATCCATAGCATAGCAGGTGAGGAGAGAGGTACATGTCTTGTATTTGTAGACAAAGTTGCTTGGTATTAGAAGTTGGGTTTCTGAGTATCAGACTCTGTGGAGGTTTGGAAGTCCCTGGGGCCCTCGCCATTGTGGTGCAGTGTTACATGAGCTTTACCATGCAGTTAGTGTCTGGGTTCTGTTTTGGTTGTGTTGAGCTGGAAACGGAGTTCCAGTAAATAACTGGATTCGTTGGGCAATCAAGGAAAGAAGTTGTTATCTGTTTCGATTGGCAGAGGCACACAAGTGGAGGGGAAAGATTTAAGCTGTTGCACAGTCTGTTCTTGGTATAATTTGTAGTCGAGCAAGAAAGGAGAAGGGGCCTACACTGTGGTGCCATTGCAAAGGATCATTCTCCATACATCTATCTGACTTATGGGGCCAGTAGCAGGGGAGACAAAACAAGAACTCTAGGAGAAGTAAGCGTGGCATTGCCAATACACTGCAGTGACTCTGGGTAACATCTCTTTCTTTCTATATTCTAGTTAAGAAAAGTGACCATGGAGAACAACGAAACCGCAGTGGATTCCAAATCCATTAATGATTTTGAAGTGTGAGTATCTACTTATTTTTATTGGTTGTTGTTTAAGGCAGGTTCTCTGCCTACCCCAAGCTAACCTGGAGCTCTGTAATCCAGGCTAGCCTCCAACTTGTGATAGCCCTCCGACTGCTGTTTTCTAATGCTCGGGTCACAGGCAAGAGTCACCATGCCTGATGAAACTGGTATCAGTGGAATTCTGTAGTCAAAGGAGGATGTGTTTGTGGCATATAGCCCGCTTTGAGGAGTAGAGAAGCAGAGGCTGGCCTTTCAAACCAGAGAGCGAGCTGCCTCCCGCCTCCTGCAGCTGTGTGGCTCTCGGTAAACTCACCCCTCTGATCTCATCTAAGATGACAGGGAAAGACTTAAGGGCAAGGAGGTTGTTCAAGTATTGTCTCCCTCCCATCTTGTCACAGGAATGCTGGGAACACAGATGTGTGCCACCACTTAGAGCAATGTTCCTAACGCTGTGACCCTTTAATACAGTTCTTCATGTTGTGATGACCCCCCAACCATGACATTATTTTTGTTGCTGCTTCATAACTGTAATTTTGCTAGTGTTATGAATTTGTAATGTAAATATCTGATATGTAACCTCTGTGAAAGGGTTGTTGTAGTGGGTTGTTTTACTCTTTTGACTTTTTGGGGGGACCTGCCACCCAGCTCCCAAATAAATACACACGGAGATTTATTCTTTCTTATAAATGCCCAGCCTTAGCTTGGATAATTTCTAGCCAGCTTTTCTTAACTTTTCTCATCTACCTTTTGCCTCTGGGCTTTTACCTTTCTCTAATTCTGTATACTTTTTCTTTCCTTCTTATTCTGTGTCTGGCTGTGTAGCTGGTGGCTGGCCCCTTCTTTTCTCACCTGTTGATCTCTTGTTCTTCTTCCCAAATGTCTTCATCTGATTAATCTCTCTGCCTGGCAGTCTCGCCTTTCCTTTCTCCTGCCTGGCTATTGGCCATTCAGCTCTTTATTAGACCAGTCAGGTGTTTTAGACAGGCAACGTAACACAGCTTCACAGAGTTAAACAAAGGCAGCATAAAAGAATGCAGCACATCCTTGCTTCATCATTAAACGAATGTTCCATGGCATAAACAAATATAACACTTCTTAAAATAATATTCCACAACAGGCCGTTCAACACCCACCTCCCAAAAGGGTCTTGATTCACAGGTTTAGAATCACTGACTTAAAGCTTCTTCTTCTTCTTCTTCTTCTTCTTCTTCTTCTTCTTCTTCTTCTTCTTTAAATCCTTTTCTTTAAATTAATTTATTTATTATGAATACTACGTTCTGGGCACCAATCTAATTACAAATGGGTGCGAGCCATTATGTGGTTTGCTGGGAATTGAACTCAGGACCTCCAGGAGAACGGTCAGTGCTCTTAACCTCTGAGCCATCTCTCCAGTCCGACTTAAATAAAGCTTCTTATGTGGTTTCTAGTGATTGAATTCAGGCAGAACACTATTACTGACTGAGTTGTCTCCCTGGCCTATACATTTTAAACATGAGTTAATTTCTGTTTTATGTAAACTTTATACACGCAGCCTAAAGCTAATTTTATATAATATTTTGAAAGTGACGTGTCACATCAGGGTTGGTGTGACTTTTTCCACTTGAGGCATCATCTTGGCATTCAAACACTTTTAATTTTGAAGCATTTCTGACTCTAGATTTTGGAATGGGAATGAACAGCTTGTACCTATGTGGCCTAATTTTCTCTGTAGCTATGTGTCATGGTTCTTTCTTGTCTGCCTTCGACCCCCTTCATTTACTACTTTTATTCTCTCCCCACAATTATTTTTAGAGTTGTATAAAGTATAAGATACTATTAAAACTGAGTGTGCATCCTTAACAATGTTGCTTGGTGGTGGGCTGTGCCTAGACATACTGTTTCTAGAACCTTCCTGGATCATGGGTCAGGCTTGTGCTTAGTCTGTCACGTTTGTTGGAACACAGCCACACTTTTATGAGCACGTTGCTCTTGGTTAGTTTCACCTGGCCAGACTGAGTGTCTACTAGGACAGACAGCCCGTGAGCCTGAGAGGCTTAACATTTGGCCTTTGAGAATGACCATTGGCGTCTGGTCTACCTAGCTAACATATTTACATCAGTGACTTCCACACAAGTATTTATAAGGATTTATAATGGTCCGTCTGTGTATTGTTATTCAGTGGTTCAGCTCATGGAGTTTAAGGGTTGATGTAGTGTGTGTATGTGGGTGAGGGGGATTTTAGATAAGAGGACCCACCCAGGGTCAGCCTAGGCTACAGCCCCAAAAACAAAATTTAAAAAAAAAAAATCCTACTTTTATCACTAAGGATAAATTATTTCATATAATGTTAATTTTTAAAAGATGTATTCGGTAAAATTATATTAGGTGTTATAGAAAAACCTTCCACTCTGACTCCAATATAAGATCTGCGCATGACTTAACTGAGCCTTGGCAGGCCATTTCTTCATCAGTAAAATGGGTCATTGCGCATGTATTTATTTATGCTTTCTTTCCCCAAGTCCTTGGGATCAAACCCACATGCTGTGAAAGTTGAATGAGAAAAGGATGTAGCATGAAGTTGGGTACATCAATAACCTTAAACAAATGTTAACTGATCTTATGAGTCAAAGAAATTGCATTAATAGAGTCATCATTTCTGCCTTTGGTAACTAACTATCATTTGATTTCCATGCAGAAAGACCATACATGGAAGCAAATCAATGGATTCTGGAATGTATATGGACAATAGTTACAAAATGGATTATCCTGAAATGGGTGTGTGTATAATAATCAATAATAAGAACTTTCATAAAAGCACTGGTATGTATCTAACAATTTTTAAGACATTTCAAATAGTTATGCCATTTACATTGGGATGTAACATGAAAAGCAATATCAGTGTGTTATGAGTCAGTAAACTGATAGAGAAAACCCACTAAGTAGGGATAGGCTGGAACCTTACAGGTCCCATATACAATATGGACTTTTCTTCCATGCTCAGAGCCTCTGCCTCACCTGTGACTGTGAAAGGCTGGATTCTGTTGCTGCCCAACAGAACCAATACCTTGAGAGGCTGAGTGATGGGAGAAGAAAAGGCCTCGTGAGCAACAAGCTGGCAGGGATAAAGATTAATAGCAGGCACCTGAGGTCCTCTGCCCTGAGGCATTTGAGAAAGTGTCTCTAGCATCCTTTGCAGGGGCCCTTAACTCATAGTCTCAGTCAAGTGGGCATGACCCTGAGGTCATTCCTTAGTCAATTTTAGAATGCAAATTAGGGCCTCTTATCTTAGTTTGAGGTTGCTAAGTTATCACCACCCTGTGCCACATTTCCCATTTGCAGGTCTGTGTACCCGGCTTTAGGCACAATCTGCTTCTGTGTTTAGAACTATGTAATTGAGGTCTTTACCCCAACCTGAGAATGAGTGCACAGTAAAATGAATGGCGTTTTATACTAACTCTCCAAGTAGTCATTAAGCTATAATATATAATCTGGGATTGTGCGGTAGATCTGCACTCCAGTGAAGACTACACATCCAAGAATAGATGGGCAGCAGAAAGTGGGTTTTTTATAAAAACAACACAGAGTTGAGTAGGAAAGAAGTCATGGACCTAGAAGGAATTGAAGGCACAAGGATGAGTATGACCAAAATATATGGTATGAAATTCTCAAAGAACTAATTAAAAAACTAAGAAAAAGTAAAATTAAAGAGGAAAAAGAGGAGAGGAAAAAGATAAGAATATGGGGGTTGGTAGAGTGCTTGTTTGTCATATGTGGAGACAGTTCTATTCCTCAGTACTACATAAACCCTGGGTGATCGTACATTCCTTTAATCCTGTCAATGTTGCTTGGGAGGAAGGGGTAGGAAGTTGGTCCCTGGGCTAATGGGATGCTGCTTCAGACCAGACAAAGCAATTACCTTAGCATCTTTACTTTCAGTGGTTAGAGCCCAGTGTATGTGGCTGAGCTGTACTAATGATCTGTAGTCTTCATTGGTACCTCCTCGATGATCCATAGTCCTCATTGGTGCCTCCTCCATGATCTATAGTCCTTATTGGTCCCTCCTTGATGATCTGTAGTCCTCATCGATATCTCCTTGATGATCTGTGGTCCTCATCAGTACCTCCTTAATGATCTGTGGTCCTCATTGGTACCTCCTTGATGATCTGTGGTCCTCATCGGTACCTCCTTGATGATCAATAGTCTTTATTGATATCTCCTTGATGATCTGTGGTCCTCATTGGTATCTCCTTGATGATCTGTGGTCCTCATCAGTACCTCCTTGATGATCTGTAGTACTCATTGGTACCTCCTTGATGATCTGTGGTCCTCATCGGTACCTCCTTGATGATCTGTAGTACTCATTGGTACCTCCTTGATGCCAATAAGAGGTTCTCATTCCCTTCTTCCCTCAATACTCTCCTTCTACCATGTAGGTACCAGGGATCAAATTTAAGTTATGGGACATGGCAGCAGGTGTTACTGAGCTGGCTGAAAGGTTCCTAACTTTATCACTTTGAACAAATTTGTTTTCTTCCTTCCTTTTAAACCAAGCATCTCTGATGCTAAGCTTGCGATGTACCCAGGGCAGGTTTCTTAGCTCATTTGTGCTCTGCATCCCTCGTGTATACAAATGAAGCTAGTAAAACGCATCTTGTGATGGTTGGAAAGTCCATATATTGTCAATATAGCAGAATACCTGCTTAGCAATACTACTCATTATATCTGTGGATTTTCCCACAAAAAAGATCTACAAGTAGTACTGTCTTAAAATTGATCCTGCACAGAATCAAATAAGAGTGTCTGCAAGGAAGCTATACAAAACAAAACTAAGATCACATACTTTCTTCTATCTTTCTAAAATGATTCACTGGATGCTAAATAAGTTAGCAATTTTCAAAAAGATCACTGACTATTTCCCCATGGTCTTAGAAAATATTCACCATGAACTGAGAGTAGCAGCCTATGCCTATAATCCCAGCCCTCGGGAGGATTATTGTGAGTTCAAGACCAGGTGGGGCTACAGTGGGAGACTTTGCCTGTGAATGAGTGGATGAATCAGATGGCGACATGGTACATCATCATATGAGCAAATCACCATTTATCAAACAGACCTCTACTTCCAGGCGTCCAAAGTCCCCTCTTATTTTCATCGTTGAAGCTTCTGTGGAGGATGTCCCCCATGTCCCTTCCATGACAGTACAAGCTGATACAATGAAGTGTCTTGTTTCAACAGATTACAGGCTCTGCCACCATGATCAAAATAAGTAGTTTTTCTTAACATTTGAAAGGAAGCGTTCATTGGTTGTGTGAGTTGCTGAATTGCTCATTTAGTCTTAAAGCGGTTATTCTTTTAAATTGCAATTAAGAGAAGTTCTTTCTGTCCCGAGGAATGACACCTCGCTCTGGTACTGACGTTGATGCAGCCAACCTCAGAGAGACATTCATGAGCCTGAAGTATGAAGTCCGGAATAAGAATGATCTTACTCGTGAAGAGATTGTGGAATTGATGGATAAAGGTAAGAGATAATTCATTAAAAGAACTAGAAGAAGCATCCAACATCTGGCCAAAGGACAGAGATATGCTGTGTTGGCAGAACTCAACCAGAAATAGCATATCTATACCTTAACTCTGACAGAACACACAGGGCTCAGGGACCCTTGCAGAAGATGGGGTAGAAAGATTTTAAGAGCCAGAGGTTGGGGAGGACCAGAGGGAAGACATGGCAGGAAAGCTGCACTCAGGAACTCATACCCGTTGGAGCTGCCTGCTCTATCTGCCAGTCAGCGTTCTAACATGAGATAGAGAGGGACTCATGAGTCCCCACCTCTAGGTTGATGGCTGCTGGAGGAGGGAAAATTGGCTTTACTTAAGGGTGTAGTCCCTAATAGATTGACCATGTTCCAGTGGTATATGGCCAGCACAAATTGAACCCTGTGTTAGTAAACAAAACAAAACATAAAGTTGGGAAGTTGGGAGAAGAAGGATCCAGGAGAAGTTGGGGTGTGTATGTGTGGGGATAGATATGATCAAATTGCATGTATGGAATTCTCAAAGAATTAGTAAAAATGCTATATCAAAAAAGAATGACCTTTATTGGGTAATTTTACTTTATGGCCTAGCTATAATTAGACCTATATAGTTAGAGACATAAAATTATACCTTTGCCTTCCAAGTTCTGGGATTTTAAAGGCATGCACCACAACACCCTGCTGCTTATATATTTTAGTAAAAAGTTAAAAAAAATTAATCATGTCACCTCCAAAATGGATCCATATGTGCTCTGCCTGTGTTAGATTCGGATGATCTGGTAGTTCTAGTCTCAATTTCTTCATCCTGTAGTAGTGATATAAACCAGAACTCAAGAAGCTAAAGCAAGAAGGAAGATCATGCATTCAGAACCATCTTGGTCCAATTAGAGAACTAGACACGAATCAAGCAACCACAGATTCTTCATCACGTTTTCAGTGAAACTTGCGAAGTGCTTCTGTGTCTATGTTTTGTTTTCTCTTCTTTCCAAACGTCGTTCCAGTCTCTAAAGAGGACCACAGCAAGAGGAGCAGTTTTGTTTGTGTGATTCTAAGCCATGGTGATGAAGGAATCATTTTTGGAACCAATGGGCCCGTTGACCTAAAAAAGTTAACTAGTTACTTCAGAGGTGACTACTGCCGAAGTCTAACGGGAAAACCCAAACTCTTCATCATTCAGGTACGGCACTGAGCTGCTTGGTGCCCAGTTAAAAAGAGATTAACTTACTTACCAGTATTTACTTTTTGTTGTGGGGCTCAATATAGTACTAGTATATTTGTATTTGTTTAAACCATCACTTAGAAAATATGGAGTATATTTCAATTTTGCTCTTATATTAGAAAGACTCATCAACTTTTCACTGCTCTTACAGTTTTTAGATGTATGGTATGTGTGTTTACATATTTTTTAAAAGAAAAGTTTGTTTTCTAACGCAGGCCTGCCGGGGTACGGAGCTGGACTGTGGCATTGAGACAGACAGTGCGACTGATGATGATATGGCGTGCCAGAAGATCCCAGTGGAAGCCGACTTCCTGTACGCTTACTCCACAGCACCCGGTAAGAATGCTGCCACAGAATGTTCTGTGTGGATTTCAGATGACTTAGATGACTTACAATGTGACCAACTTTAGAGTTGAGCAATAAAGACTATGTTTTAAAGGCTATCAAGATTTGTATATGCCCCTCACAAAGATTTTTACGTCCCTAAAATAACCAAGATGTTGTCTTAGTTACTTTCTATTGCCGTGACAGATGACCCAGACAACTTAGAAAAGCTTAAGTTGGAGCCCGCAGTTACAGTGGGTTAGAGTCCATGACTGTCGTGGTAAACAGGGGAGGAGGGGCATGGCAGTAGATGAGCAGACATGGTGCTGGGGTAGCTGGGAACTTACGTCTCCATCTCTAAGACAGCCCAAGGCAGAGAGAACTAACTGAGAATGGCAGGGATGTCTGAAACCTCAAAGCCCATGTAACATACCTCCTTCATTAAGGCCACAGAGGAGTTGGACTTACTGGGGACCAAGTATTCAAACATATGAGCCCATGGCGGGGGTGCCTAGTCTCGTTCAAACCAACACACACACAGAGAAGATATTAAGTTTGTGGGTGTAGACCTGAATATATGTGTATGTCATTGTGGAGGAGAAAACTGACTCCCACAACTTGTCTTCTGAGTTCTACATGCACAATCTTACACACAAAACAAATAAATCTATTCAAACAAACAAGTAGAATATACTCAATCTTTTTTTTTTTAATTCACTGGGTATCTTTCCATGCAGAGTACTTATAAAGTAAATGCAATGATTCCAGTAGTTAATCCGAAAACACAAAATATTACGCTGATTTCCTTCTTAAATACTATTTATTATATTCATCCAGATGCCCATAGATGAACCAATGGCGTTCTTTAAAGTGTGTATACGTAGGGGGCTAAGTAGACATCTTAGTTAAGAGCACTGTGACTCATGCAGAGGACCTGGGCTCAGGTCCTCGCATATGCGTGGTGGTTCAAAGCCATCTGTAACTCCAGTTCCAAGGGATCTAACACCCCTGATCTCCCTGTATGCTGCACTTTACGTACATGTAGGCAAAGGACAAGTCTAAAGAAACATTTGAAGTGTGTGTATGTAAGCAGTTTATTTCCTGTCTAAGTCAGTATTAAAGTCAGAGTTCTGGTTGAACACAAAGTAATCTGCATGGTCTCATTCGAATATGTTTGCGTTTGTATGTTCACACCTTCCTCTTCCTGTTCTTCCCTGCTCATCCCTTATGGGCATGAGACCAGATCGTAGGCTCGGGAACTCAATGGCAGTCAGTCCATACTGCCTTTTTTTTTTCCTATGGAGAGCAGTGAGCCATGTATAGTATATGTTTTCCCCTTGGTATCATTTCTCCAGAGACTACAGGTGTTATTTCTGTTTCCTTTTTATGGCTTATAAGACCATGGAAGTTTACATTTATTTTTATCAATGTTATGTAAAAAAGTATAAAATCTGCTACAATGATGGTATGAAGTAATGACGGGTATGGTGCTTTGCATTTCGCCCCATAGGTTACTACTCCTGGAGAAACTCAAAGGACGGGTCCTGGTTCATCCAGTCACTTTGCGCCATGCTGAAGCTGCATGCACACAAGCTTGAGTTCATGCACATCCTCACTCGCGTGAACCGGAAGGTAGCGACAGAATTTGAGTCCTTCTCCCATGACTCCACTTTCCATGCAAAGAAACAGATTCCATGCATTGTGTCTATGCTCACAAAAGAACTCTACTTTTATCACTAAGAGAATGAGTGGGAGGCATGTTTCTGTTCCTTTTGTTTTGAATGCCAAATGAGGAAACCGTGTCAGGGAGACTTCATTTCCCTCTCGTTTAAATCAGATGCGATGCTCCAGATGGTACTTTGAACCACACCGCCGCCCTAGCAATGCAACCACAGTGCAGCTACCTCAAGTTCAACATCAGGTAGTTGAAATGGAATTTAATCAGGAACAAAAAAATGTCGATGTCAAGTATCATTAGAGAGGAAATTACCGATTTACCCTTTTGATAATTAGCAAGATTTGGTGATGCTATAAATTTTGAAATAATTATGAAGTTAAACTTTGGGGTGATAATTTTATACTCTCTATACACATTAAGAATCTCATTTTAGTTTTTGTTAAACTATCGGTGGTGTCAAATAATGTCTTAGAACTTGAATCCACGGGCGGAGTCAAAGGCTTGAACCTTTATTTTGGAAGTGATGTATGGAAATGAACTGTTAGGCCACCGTAGCACTCATTGTAGCTACTGGGTATGTGATGTTTGTCCTGAGCATGTATTTGTTGTTTAAAAAAAAATCATGTTTTCTTACTGAACAAAACTTGAGTATTTATGTGAGAGGAAAACATGAGCGAATTGAGTTGACTCTCAGAGGCTATACCATACATCAGTAGTGGACATGACGGCAAGGTGCTAAGTCTACCAGCATTTGTTTCTTACTTCTTCTTATACAGATCAGCTAGGTTTTACGGACCAGCTGAACATCTAGTGGATGGTTATGTAACAGCCTCACACTGTTGATTATTAGAATGAAATAAAGAAATTCTGCAGGAACATACTAAAATACCAGCTGTAAAATAGAGTGTAAGGAGGTAAGTGAATCTCCTGTGACTGGAGAAAGATGGTTTGAGCCAGGGCAGACATGGCAGAGCCACGGACACAGCTTCAGAAAGGACTGCCAGCTCGATCCACCTCATGGGTGCTCGTTTGCATGGATGATGTCCCCAAGGTCCAGGTCACCGCGTGAGAAATTGAGCCAGATCAGAAACTTCTGAGAAAGGACTTTCCCAAAGTGGTGAGTCTCCAGAAAGATTCCCTAGGCTCCATGTCTGGAGTCTAACCATGCTGGCTTTTCTGTTGGAGTTTACAAGAAAAGCAAACCAATGGTGATATTTGTATTGTCACCAGAAATGAAAGGACCATGGCACACAGGACTTGGGAAGCATCCAGTTGCAGGCCCTGCAGCCCACGTGGGAAGCTGCAGAGTGGAGTCCAGCCCCTCAGAGAGGCTGTGCTCCAGGCTTCCTCATTCATGAAGGTGCTGAGCCATTGCTGGCTATCCTGATGTGTCCAGCATTTCACGTTAGCGTTCTTTTTGCTCAAAGAAAGGAAGGAACTCACATAATTGGTAGAATCTCGTTTAGACTGGATCTATTAACTCCCAGTTAATGTAGCATGTGATGGTGTTTTAAAGTGTGTTCCCGTGTGTCAATTTTGTAAAAGTTTGTTGCATTTTTATTTCAAAACATAAAATTCGGATTTAAAATTATCAGCGTATTTGAGTCTTTTGTTGTCGGTACTTTGGGGGTTGTGATAACTAAGTGAAACTTAAAATAGTTTTAACCCAGGGCTTAATTTAGGAGAGTCAAAGAGGATACAGAGGGGCCCTAATCTAACATTTTTAAGTGTTAGCAAGTGACAAGACCTCTGAGGGGATGGATATGATTTAAACCCTGAAAAAGAATAAGAAGGGGTGGGGTCATCTCGAATGCTTACATAATCATAGCTGCTATAAAATCCAGAACGAAACTGAATCAAGGAACTCCTATTCCCAAGGATCAGAGTAGCGTGAATGTTATTCTGTCTCTTTTAAACCTGTGGCTTGGGGCTGGAGAGGTGGCTCGGTGGTTAAAAGCACTGGCTGTTCTAAATAAATCTTTAAAAAAAATTCTGTAGCTCTCTATTATGTTCTGAGTAAATGCTAGCCTGTTTTAATTTCCCTACTATATAAAGAGGTCTCAGATATTTCAAAGATTAACGAGTGGGGCTGGGAGTAAAGTGATTCTCTTACAAGCCCAAGAACCTGAGTTTGATTCCCAGAATCCATGTTGAAAAGCAAGTTTGTTGGGGCTGGAGGGATGGCTCAGCGGTTAAGAGCAGTGACTGTTCTTCCAGAGGACTCACCTGGGTTCAATTCCCAGCACCCACATGGTAGCTCACAATTAACTGTAACTCGAGTTCCAGAGGATCTGACACCTTCAGACAGACACATAGGCAGGCAAAATAATGCCAATGCACATGGAATAAATATTTCTTTAAAAAAAAAAGAAAAGACAAGCAAGTGTGGTGGTGAGCTCTGGTAACTCTTGCAGTGATGGAGATAAGTGAGTTCCTCAGGCAAGCTGCCCAGTCGGCCTACCCTACCCACTTAGCAAGCTCCAGGCCAATGTGCTGAGCTGTTGAGGAATGACATCAAGGTTAACCACCGGCCTGCGCATACAAGATAAAACCATCTGCCCAGTAGAAAAATGGACCAAGTACACGAATAGACCAAGAACAAGAAAGAGCACATATCCCTTAACTAAAGATAAAGAACTTAATTTCTGCCACCAAAAATGGAGGAATGTAAAATAAACTATCCTCTACTAGACTGGCAGGTATCGCCCAACTGCTGGCATTACAGGCATTTGTCACCATGTCTAGCGTGTGATGTGGATTTTTCAGACATGTTGTATCAATATTCATAAGATGATGTATTCATAGGTGGCTGTTTTTCCTTCCTAAGCCAGGGTGAACCAGATCTCTTTTTTTTTTTTTTTTTGGATAATTCTTCCCATGATCGTCTTTAAAAAGCAAGGCAAACTCATGAGGAAAATAAGGAAATTGGGGTTTCTTGAGGATGCAGACCCTTTGTCTTAATAGTGATGCGTGGCCGTTGGGTTAGTTTTTTCCTGGTACTTAGTTTATGCTATATTGGGGAGAATCCAACTGCAGCTTAAAAGATGTTAAAACCACCGAGGAGTATTTTCCCTGAACACCAGGAGACACAGCTACCAAGAAACAGGTATAGTGCTCCATGGAGACGCGTACCTAACTCCTCGCCTACCAGTCTTTGGTAGGAGTTGTAGAACAGTAAGACTCAAATACGAAAGCCTGTGGTCAGAAATGAGTTGTCTGACTCAGAGAGGAAGTAGATCTTGCTGTACCAGGAGAGAGTTGGCTTTGGAGAAGAAGACACATATTCAAGAGAGGTAGGTAGGTGTGGTGTCTTTTCTGTGTTCAATTCGAGATACCCACCACTTCCTTCCCAGGGTAGATAAGTTTGTTAGGATGGCTCACAGAACCCACGAACGTACCTTAGTTCTAGTTCCCGGTTTGTTAGCTAATACAGTCAAAGAATGTGGAAACGGGGAAAGGTGTGGGGGGAGGGGCACAGATTGCCCTTGTTTCCTGGGAGTGTCCCGTCTGTCTCCGCTCTATTCAACAACCAGCAAACTCTCAATCTCATTAGGTCTTCTAGACCTCAGGTCCCAGCAACTCCATTTTCCTCAGAGTTAGTGGTAGGGTAGACCAGGCCGAGCAGCCTGCACTGAGATTGTCCATGGCTCTGCCTAACCGTTAACATCATCCCAGGTGTGTGCTAAGTAAAGGGGCTTGCTAGGAAGATCAAAAGTCACTCTGTTCTTCCAGAGATTCTAAGCAGCTGAGGACCTCTGTGTGCAGGAAGTGTGATGAAGGGCATGAGTCTCATCCTGGACTTGAGCCTTGTGGCTGTGATTGTAGATTTACTCGGGAAGAAAAGAGTTGAAGAAAATGGAGCCCTGCAAGTTTCAGGACGCCCAGGCTGTCTGCTGGCAGAGGAAAGAGCAGGGTTTTTATTGAGTTCCTGGTGGCATCTGGAGTATTGAATCGTGAGGATAATATTTTCCTCTATCTCTGGCTTAAGGGAATTTTCCCATTGAAGAAAACAGAGCAATGGCCAATTTGTCCCTGGAGATGTTCTTACATCACCTTGTACCGGGTGGGTTCTTGGGATAAAGGGATACTGGGGCATAAAAAGGAGAGAAGCTGGGTGAACGAACACCTATGGGTGGGAAATGGGAAAGCCAAAGTCTTCTGTCCCCATGAGTTAAAATATACCTCCCGTGTATATCAAAGTCATGTGACTAAGACTGTGTCTGTACCTTTAGGCTGTGTATCTGGTGCTTATGTTTAGTAGATGAAAACCATCAGAGCAGAACCAGCAGAGATGGACAACATGGGAAAGAGGAACCCATGTGACAGTTGGTGAAATTAATAGGGATTTCGAGATTTGACAGAGACCAGGGTGGTGACAAGAAGCAGGTAAAGCCTGATGCTCTAGAAAATACCTGTCTCCTACTATCCAGCAGCCTCCTCAGTGAGTTCATTGCATCTCCGTATCCTATTTTCATTTGTAGCATTTAGTTTCTTGACCATCCATGTCTCTGAGACCTTTGCACACAGGACTTTGAAAGGGATGGATTCTACTGAAAATATAAAATCTGCTTTTTGTTTCTGGATTTTCATCAGAGCATCGTAATAGCCGAAAGCACCATGTAGAAATAGCTTCCTGCTTATGGCCGAGGCTGCTGTGTCTCTGCCCTGAACATTGCTTCTAGAGCCGTTGCTGATGGTTGTGTTGGTTACTTTTCCCATTGTTGTGACAAAGCGACTGACAGAGGCAACTTGAGGGAAGAGGGATTTATTTGGTTGGGTTCACAGTTTGAAAGCACACGGTCTATCATGGTGAGGAACACATGGCGGAGTCCATGGCATCTCAGGAGTGTGTCTATAATGCCTCACACCAGTGCACGAGAACCGACAGAGGGGAACACTAATGCCAACTTGGCTCTCCTCTTTCCCCCTTTTATTCAGTCTGGGCGCCCAGTTTATGGGTTGATGCCACTCAGATTCAAGGTGGGTCTTTTCCTCAGTCCTTTCCGGAAGCACCTCACTAACATATACAAAGGCATTTCACCTAGGGAATTCTAAATCCATCCAAGCTGACAATGAAGATGAACCAGCCCCTGATGCAAATCCAAAGGAAAGGACTGAGAACAAGATTTGCTTGTGGTTTATGTTTATAGAGTTTATCATCTAAGGGATGAGTTCACAGGTGCTGGTGGGAGTGGGGTGGGAGCAGCCTATGTGCTGAAACCACGCTGTATTTCTTCACATGCCTTCCTCGTTTCCTACTTTCCCCTCACCTCCATGGCCCTCATCTCTTGCTATAAGCTTGAGAGCATGGAATGGAAAATTATTTAAATTTTTCTCATGTGTGCATTTGAGAGTGATCCCACCTAGCCTACTATCAAAATTAATTAAAAATCTTTTAATATACAGACTTAATCCATTTTTCCAATTTTATTTTCTGTCACTTTATCAATATTGATAAACTTTGGTATGCATCTGTAAAAAAAATTGTTTTCCAATGTTGTTTAAATTGGGTGGTGGTGGCACACATCTTTAATCCCAACACTTGGGAGGCAGAGGCAGATGAATCTCTGAGTTTGAGGCCAGTGTGATCTTCAAATTGAGTTCCAGGACAGCCAGGGGTGCACAAAGAAACCTTGTCTTGAAAAACAAAACAAAAAACAAACAAAATAACAAAAAAAGAAATTTAATATGAAGTTAGGAGTAGTGGGGCACATTTCTAATAATAAAGACACTAAGACAGGAGGATTGTGAGGCCAAGGTCATCTTGTGCTACACAGAGAGACCTTCAAAATCAAACAAAATAGGAAGAAGGGAGGCAAGAGGAAATAATGTAATATGAACTCTCAAGGAACATCTCTGATATTCACTTCATTCAAATATCCTTGTATTTGATTTGAATGTCCACTATAATACAAAATTCTAACCTGCTTAATCCATGTCCTCTTCTCATCCCAGCTGGTCCCTTCTCACCTCCTCAAACAGCAGAATAGGAAAGTTGAGGCAGTTGACCCAAAACAGCATTTGGGTTTACCCAGTGAGAAAGACAGGCTACACCTGTTGCCATGATCAGGTCCACTCACCTAGCTCTCAAAATCCAATACTTGGGAGATGAGACTTGGTGTGAAGGATTCTGTTCTCTTCGAGGGCTGCCTGGAGGGTGGAACACACTATCAAGCCCAAAGTTCTTTCTTGAGAAACTTGAGAGTACAACAACCTTTATTGCTATGGTAAGGAGCAGAGAGCAGGAGCAGAAGGATAACGTGCTGAGTCGCTTGTGTGGCTCTCTCTTTCTCTTCTCCCACTAGAACACAGTGGATCACAAACTGGTGGAACTAATAATTCATATGCTTTGTGTCGCGTGGCTGGCGTACAGAATTAAACCCTAAGAAGGTGCATTTGCATATCCTGATGGTATCTGAAGGTCAACAGACGTTCTGGAAAGCTAAGGAAAGAATATTTAGAATTTGCATATACCTTTTTACTCATTTAGACATGGGTTTTGTTTTGAAATTAGAATTTTGGTCAAAAGGAAGAGATATAACTTTGCAAAGGACAACTTTCAAAGGGGTGGCCACTGTTATCAAGGCTTTGTAAATACATTCATATCCTTAAATTTATTCTACTAAAATTTAAAGATGACTTGTCATAGGGTCTCTTCATAAGCTTCTGAAAACTCAACAAGGCACTGATAGAGGTTACTGTGAGCATTTATCTACAAGACATCAGCCCCTCTCAACTTCATGCTTGAGCCGGATATAAATCTCCCTTCATGTCACCAAATTCAGATCAGCAATGATGCTTCCCTGGAGAGAGGCCTAACTTGCAGCAAGTAAATTCTAAGGAATTTCAAGATGCTGTCTGTCTGTCTGTCTGTCTGTCTGTCTGTGTATCTATCTATCTATCTATCTATCTATCATTATTTTACTTTCTTTTCCTGTCAGACAGAACTCCTCTGAAAGAAGCAACGTAAGAGGGAAAGAGGTTTTTCTCAGTTCGAGGTTACACTCCATCATGGCAGGGCCATCACAGTGGCTAGTCACTATGCATCCACAGTCAGAAGCAGAGAGCCAGGCATGCACGCTCAGCTTCCTCTCTCCTTTCCATTCAACTGAGGACCAACTAGCTCATGAAATGGTACCACTCACATTTGAGGTAGGTCTTCCCACCTCAGCCACTCAACCAAGAGAATCCTCCATGTAGGGCCCATGGGTCTACCCCTCCTCTCAGGGTTCTATCTTGAGGACAGTTTCTGGTCAGATATGTTGTTGTATTTTCCAGCTAAACATCCTGTTTGTTCCTGTGCTCTCTCTGCCCCCCTGGTGGTTAGCTATAGGGCATTGTTTACTCCATTTTGGCTATGGTAATTTCCCACCTGCCTGGGGAGAGTTCCATTGTGCAGATAGGTATATAAGGTTTTTCCTAAGCTTGAATAAATGGCATTTGACATTATCTCCTCACAAATGACCCAGGTCTCTTGTGTGCTCTTGTAATTTCCAGGCCCTTGGCCGGCTCGCGAACAGTACAGTGGCGCTCGAACTGTACCACAGAGAGTAATGCAGGTGATACACCTCCATAGTCATGCCCACACAACAAACCAATACAGACATTGAGACTTCCCATGTAATTCCACATCTTGCCAAGTTGACAACTGAAATGAACCATCACACTCTCTGTCCTTTTTTCCATCCGTCCATCCATCATTCATCCATCCATCCATCCATCCACCCACCCACCCATCCATCATCCATCCATCCACCCACCCACCCATCCATCCACCCACCCACCCATCCATCCACCCACCCACCCATCCATCATCCATCCATCCATCCATCCACCCACCCAC
Source organism: Microtus oregoni (assembly GCF_018167655.1). Taxonomy (NCBI): domain Eukaryota; kingdom Metazoa; phylum Chordata; class Mammalia; order Rodentia; family Cricetidae; genus Microtus; species Microtus oregoni. The sequence goes on along the minus strand of NW_024543208.1, from coordinate 18,031,020 downwards.
CCATCCATCATCCATCCATCCATCTACCCACCCACCCATCCATCCACCCACCCACCCATCCATCCATCCACCCACCCACCCATCCATCTACCCATCCATCCATCCACTCATCCATCCATCCATCCATCCATCCATCCACCCGTCCATCCACCCACCCACCCATCCATCTATCCATCCATCCATCCATCCATCCATCCACCTATCCATCCACCCACCCACCTATCCATCCACCCACCCACCCATCCATCCACCCATCCACCCATCCATCCATCCATCCATACATACATACATACATACATCCATACATACATATATACATCTTCTCTGTCTTTATTGTCAGGCAAGATATTTTCAGCATGTGAAACTAACAGGTAAACCATTACTAAGAAACAAAGAAACATTTTTTCCTGTTTTTCTTTTTTTTTTTTCGAAACCCACAGTTCATTTTGACTCAGAAATGAAAAGTCTTCAACTCTCCTCCCTCTCTTTGCATTTCATGTGGTTTGGGTAATACCAGGTCTGGAATCCCCAAGCTGGCCACCACTTCTCTGACCTGAACTCTAGTTTCTCTGTCTCTGAAATGGGGCCAATGATATCATCTAAAGACAAACGGACATTTAAAGAAGGTTTAAAAATGAATTTGGTTTTAGGGATGATTCAGGATTTGTGTAGTGTTTCATCTATTGCTAAAACCAAAGCCAAGATTCAGTATCTCAAAACAAAAAGAAAATAGTGGAGCATCTTCATCCCGTTGTGTTTTTACAAGGGTTCAGGATCTCACCAGGCTGAAATCAAGGTCATAGAGTTTACTGATAGAATTCATTTCTTCTTAGTTTTAGTATAAGCAAACACAGTATCACAATAAGTGCAAAGCCAATGCAAGAATGACTAAAAATAAAACACTAAGGGAAGATTTATTATCCACAGCAGGTAAAGAAAGCATGGACATTATTTTCAAAGCCAATTTAACAAAGGAACCATGGGAATTTTATTCTCAAAGCCCATAAATATCCCTGTAGAAAGATGTTTTAGGTTCAGGCATGTTCCTGAACATGGTCACTTTAAGGTCTTGAAGAAGTAAAGCGTCAACACAATTTTGAGCATGCTTAACTCAAGGAACACACACAGTTAAAATGATAGCCAGAAACACTTAAGGAAATTCTGGGCTTAGGTTGCAAAGGTCAGCATTCATTAACTCATATATGCCCCAACAATGCTTAAGCATGCACGGGCAGCCCGTTTATGGCGGGTTTTCAGCTGTTCTTATCCTGGGCAGTTTCAGATGCTGGTGTTATTGTCATTCTGGAGTCTTCTTTTATGCTGTCTATCCAGCATTTGGGGAGGGGGTGCCTTCGTCTTCACCTTATCCCGTGCGCTCCTCTAAGCTATGCTATCTTCAGGTATCTGCTGTCATTTATTCTCATAACATGGTCGACATATCTCAAGTGCCGCTGATGTATCCTGTAGCTTACTTTCTTCTGTAGATGGAGATGTTTCTTAATGTCATCATTGTGCAGCCTATCTGCCTAGAACCCTCCTGAGACAAGCCATTTGGAGCACATGGAGCCTCTGATCTGAGGCTCAGAAGGTGACAAGGGCAGCAGACACAAACGCCTTGTGGCATTCTCAGCTTTCATCATAAGATTGTAGCTTAGAAAAGGGACAGGACTAGGGCTTGGAAGATGGCTCTGCAGTGATATTTTGTTTGTGTTTTAACAAATAAAGCTTGTGTGAAGATCAGAGTGCAGAGCTAAGCCACTAGAGGCCAGGGAGTGGTGGCCCACACCTTTCATCCTAGCACTTGGGAGCTGGACAGTGGTGGTGCATGCATTTAATCTCAGCACCGGCACTAGGGAGATGGATACGGGAGTTATACGGCTGGGTGGAGAGAGGAATATAAGGCAGGAGGAGACAAGAACTCATGGCAGTCTGAGGTTTGGTGGAGACAGTTACAGTCTGAGGATGAAGTCTGAGGAGACAGTCTAAGGATAGGATCGCCCCTTTGGTCTGGGCATTGGTAGAGGTAAAAAGGTCTCTCTAGTTGCTGGTCACTCTGCTTCTCTGACCCTTTAGCTTCACCCAATAATATCTGACTTCAAGTTTTATTTATTAAGACCAGTTAGAATTGATGCTTGCCCAAATAAGTGGGCTTCCTCCAAACGCAGTATGAGTCAATATTCTACGGGAAGACCAGTGAGCCAGAGACGGGCAAGACAGGAGCCTGTCACAACCTAAGACAGAGGCCTTGCGTGCTGAGGCAAGTGTTCTTAATGACAGGTTAAGATGTGAATTTGCACTTCTGCAACATAGGACAGGCCTGGTCTAATTATATAGGAAAGGGGGAGCTGTTAGGGGCTGCAGACCCTCAGACCCTGAACTTTCTATGACCTTTTGCCTGCTGGAGTAAACAACTCTTTTCCTATGCTTGCAGTTGCTCTGAGCACTAAACCCTCATGAGTTCCTGATAACAAGGAAGTAGTTTCTGGTAGGCTTGCAGTAGAAAATGCTAAGAGCTAGGGCGTGGCCACTAATCAAGGAGAACACTGTGTAAGCTGCCCTGGACCACAACAAAATTGTCATTCTTGCTCCAAGAGTGAGCCACGTCCCCAGAGCCTTGCCTGACCACAGTTCCAGGTGGTGCAGGTGCCACAATGCTACAGGGCTCAGTGCTTCAGAGGACTTGCTGCTCTTCCAAAGGACCTGGGTTCAATTCCCAGTACCCACATGGCAGCCTACAAACACCTCTAACTCCAGTTGCCAGGGATCTAGTTCCCCTTTCTGGCTTCTGAAGGCTCCTTCAGGTATGTGGTGCACACAGACTCATGGAGGTGCACACATACACATGAAAATAATAATTAATAAATCTGTTTGAAAGGAAAGAACACATTGAGGTTATTACTATTGGTATTAGTTTCTAATTGTACTAGTCTCTAAGGAACAGTTCAATTAACAATAAGATTGACACTCTCAGCATCTAGGGCCACCTCACCCTTGCCTCGAGTCCCACTCCGCAGCCACTCATAACACAACTATTTGCTTCTTGAAAGCCAGCAAGAGGACTCACACTCCTTTCAGGGGCCTCCTGGATTCCTAGAGAGTTTATCAGAGCCTGGGATGCTCACTTAGAATACTTTGCATTTTGACCAATGCACTTAGAGACCTTCGCTTCATGTGTAAAACCACACACGATAGCCACGGGACTAACAAAATCACCGGCGTGAGATCCAATCACAACCACGAACTCCGGTCACCTGCACGCAGATGCAGGCATAGAGTATGGAGGGAGTGGCTCAGTGGTGGTCTGTCTGCTTTGTCATACCCAGCTCCAAAGGGTGCTGAGTCTGAGCAAGCTATGAGAAACAGTTGATAGATACCTCGTGATTCAGCTCGGTTCACTTGGGACAGTCACCAGTCTGTCATTGTGCGTGTATATATTCCACAGCATTTTGGTAAAGATTCTAGATGACCCAAATGGTGTCCCTAGGAGGAATCTTTTGTCACAGCAAACTGCATTTTAGCTTACATGTGTGTCTGTAGAGCACATGCATTCCTGGTACCTGTAAGGGCCAGAACAGGGCATCGGATCCCTGGAACTAGACTTACATACGGTTGTGAGTTTCCATGTAGAGTGGTAAGCACTCAACCACTTAGGCACCGCCCCAGTGCCCACCCTTCATTTTTTTTAATTAACTAATTTATTTATTTATTTATTATGTATACAATATTCTGTCTGCATGTATGCCTGCAGGCCAGAAGAAGCACCAGACCTCATTACAGATGGTTGTGAGCCACCATGTGGTTGCTGGGAATTGAACTCAGAACCTTTGGAAGAGCAGGCAATGCTCTTAACCACTGAGCCATCTCTCCAGCCCCCCACCCTTCATTTTTTATGCCCTTCGCTGATCTTAATATATTGTGCAGCCCTGGGAGCAGATCAGAGAATCTGAGGTCTAAGTTTGGAAATACTTTGAATTTAAACATCAGGGAACTAAAGGTGGGAGGTGGTTGCACAGGCCTTTGATCTCAGCACTCAGGGGGCAGAGGCAGGTGGATCTTTGTGAGTTTGAGGCCAGCCTGGTCTACAAAGTGGGTTCTAGAACAGCCAGGGCTACACAGAGAAACAGTGTCTCGAAAAACCAAACCAAAACAAAATAAAACAAAATCCCCAAACCATCAGGAAACTAAAACCCAGACAGGAGCAGAACACATCCAGTTTACTACTCCAAACCTCCTGTAGCACTGTCCTGACAGATTTCCAAAGGGGTTGGGCCTAGCTAAGGAGAGACTTGTCTACTGATCAGGACTCCTAGTGAGCAGTCTCACGTAGGAGCAACAGGTAGGAAGTGGAAAAGTACCAGCCAGCGTTGGAACATTTTCCATTTAAGGTTTTTAATTCCTGAGTAAATATCACTGTACACAGACAGGCACTGACTAAAAGCTCTTTAATTCATTGAGATTGAATCGATTAACTGAGTCGAGGAGTAATTGTTAAGTATAAAACATTTTTTTTTCTCTTTTGTAATAGGAAACCAAACCAAATAAAACCACAAAGCTGCTGTGTCTTGTCCTCACAGTCCCCATAAGACACCCATACTACATTTTTGAAAGTCAGTCACTGATAGGCTCCCAAGTCTTAGAGGGTTAGAATGATTGCCCCATCTTGGCTGTTTCCCCCAGGCTGGTGACGTCTGGCTGGTCCACTGTTCCCTACTTTCCTGCGACCGACTGTTACATTTCTTTCAGGTTGAGCTTCTCAAGAGCACCCAGCAACCAGAGTTGCAGAGTCGGTTGGGTGATTAAAACACATACCAAGTTTGTGAGTTCAGTTCCCAGGCTCCATGTCAGTAGTTCACAACTCAACTGATCCATGAGATCCAACATCGTCTGCTGGCTTCTGTGGGCTCATACCTACACACAGACCCACATACCACACACACACATATACACACACACAGAACCCCCACACACATAAGGAACTTTTAAATCTTTAAATACTTTCTTAGAAGTAGATTTATTTATTCTGTTATTTCATGTGTATGTCTGTGTTTGCCTGCATGTGTGCACATGTACCAGGTACATGCCTGTAGTAATTGGAGCGGCGGGGCTGCGTTCCCAGCACCCCGGCCGCCTGCTCGGCTAGCTTATGCCCCGAAATAACAACACACAAACTGTATTCATTTAATCACTGCTTGGCCCATTCTCTTCTAGGCTAATTCTCACATATTAATTTAGCCCATTTCTAATCATCTGTGTATGGCACCCCAAGGTGCACTTACCGGGGAGATTCTAGCCTATGTCCATCCTGGGTCGGAGCTCCATCCCGGGAGTGGGGCATGGCGTCTCTCTCAGGCGTCTGCTCCCGAGAGGAGAGCTGTCGAGACTGAGCTCACTTCCTCTTCCTCCCAGCGTTCTGTTCTGTTTACTCCTCCCACCTATCCTCTAACCAACAAAATGGGCCAAGGCAGTTCCTTTATTAGCCAATGACCTTCCTCCATCATTTCCCCTTTTTCGGTTTAAACAAAAAAAAAAAAAAGGCTTTAACTTTAACATAGCAAAATTACATATAACAAAACAGTTATCAAGTAAAAGTTACAATAATCTTTATCATAACTAAGGAAAACTATAACTAACTATTCTTAACTCCATCAAAGACTCCAGAAAGATACAATACTACCTAAGCAAACAAGAAAAAAGCAACTTTTAAAACTCTAGAAATGACAGAGACATATTGCTGCCTGGACAGTCACCCAAAGTTCCTCTGTACTGTTGGGGCATCCATCTTCAGCCTTCAGGCCCAAGGTATCCAGCAGACATTTCCATAAAGCAGGAAAATTCAAAGTCAGTTCAGTCACTATCTGTTGTGTTCTGCAGAATGTCTCGCAGACTCTTTCATGAATCAGGAACCCCGAAAGATCATCTCACCTTAGGCAAGTTCAGTAGTCCTCTCTCTGTGGTTTCTCTGTGTCCAGTTTATGCAATCGTCCAGGCAAGAGCAGTTTCTTGCCCCAATGGCTATCAAACACCATAACGAGCCTCTTCGATGCCCATCTTCCTCTTGAAGTAGATTGGTGCTGCCAGGAGCAGAGTGTCTCATTGTCATGAAAAGTCCTAAGTTATTAAAACATTTAAAATGCCATATTCTATAATCTTTGAAAAATATGAAAAATGCCTATCTAAAATATATCTATGCACATCTAGAAAATATTAATTAACATGACTACAAACTTGACTATTATTTATGATTATCCAACAACAACCTATATTTCCTAATTATACATTACATTTTAATAATGAACTACACAATTACAATACCTTAATCAATATCAGAAATACATATACATATAACAAAATTGACCGTAAATATCTATCAATAAAGCAAAATCTATACTAATGTAAATTATTCATATCTATATCATATCCCCCTTTAAATGTAAAAGGACGTTTATAAACCATATTTGGGAACATGGGCGCAGTTTTTTCTCTCCAAACTGCTTCCTGCTGAATGGGGGCATCGTTAATTAGGTCTTTCACGGTATAACCTGTGTGCTAGTTTCATCTCAGTTGGCAGTTGAGCGAAGCAATTTTTTGAAGATGTTCACTGCAACCCTTCAGGAGGGCATGGTCTATCATACCAAATCGGAATAGAAGAAATGAACAGCGTCTCATCCTCTGTGAAAACAAAATAAGAAACTCCTTTCCAAAGCATCATGTCCTTAGATCCAAATTCAAAATATCTATGTTGGATTAGTTCAGCAGCATTTATAAATAAATATCTTTTAGCAGCTGTTGCTCTTTCCTCAGCATTCAAACAATTCAAAGAGAGCATAATAGCATACAGTATCAAAATTCTCTGTATTTTCCATCTTTGTGCAGCTTTGTTTTAACCTCTATTTTGTTTATTTTTACTTTTAACTCTTTGCTTTTTGAGACAGGTTCTCTGTATCTTTGACCTGAAGTAACTCTGTAGACCAGGCTGTCTTTGAACTCTCAGAGATCCGCCTGTCTCTGCCTCCCAGGCATTCGGGATTAAAGGTGTATACTACTACACCTTGAACTCACAGAGATCTGTTTGTCTCTGCCTTCTAGGCACTGGGATTAAAGGCGTGTGCTACCACACACAACAACTCTCTTCCTTTTTTTGTTTTTTACTTTAAGAACTTCAACTTTTAGTCTGCATTATTTTTAACACACTGTAAACCATTTAAAAATTTTCTTAGTCTTTGAATCTCTCTTTACTGTATATCTCTCTTTTTCTGACCACATGAGTCTTTAATTTACCAAGCAATATCAGTAGGATTAAAGGCGTGGCTTTGCCAGCTAGATCCAGTCCATTCCTTAGCTTTCCAGCCTCATGGCAGATATACAGGCTGTAGCCATGTTTACTGCAATAACTGTATCGCATTTCAAGGTCCCTGCCAGCAAGTGAGCTTCAGCAGCCTGTGCTTGCAAACCGCATGAACCGCCTGCGTAAAAGAGTCAGAGTTTGCCCTGGCAGGACAGCCCAGAAAGCCAGCATTTTTAAACGGCGCAGCTTTTTTCCTGCTACGGCTGAAAACCAAAAAGCATGTGTTCAGCTTTTCGTCAACACCGTTTAAGTGTTTCGTGGCAGGACCTCTTAATGAGCTGCAGGCTTTGTAGCTAAAGCTGAGTCAGGAAGCTTCTCTTAGAAGAAAGCGCATGCTTGCCTCTAACAAGCAGAGTAGAACCGAGAAATTGCTGCTACCAAGAAACCAGGCACAATGCTTTCATTTTGTTCTAGAATTACTTCCCAAGCTGTCTCAGGCTTTATGTGGAAGCAGTTGTCCACGAGGGCGCCATTTGTAGTAATTGGAGCGGCGGGGCTGCGTTCCCAGCACCCCGGCCACCTGCTCGGCTAGCTTATGCCTAAAATAACAACACACAAACTGTATTCATTTAATCACTGCTTGGCCCATTCTCTTCTAGGCTAATTCTCACATATTAATTTAGCCCATTTCTAATCATCTGTGTATGGCACCCCAAGGTGCACTTACCGGGGAGATTCTAGCCTATGTCCATCCTGGGTCGGAGCTTCATCCCGGGAGTGGGGCATGGCGTCTCTCTCAGGTGTCTGCTCCTGAGAGGAGAGCTGTCGAGACTGAGCTCACTTCCTCTTCCTCCCAGCGTTCTGTTCTGTTTACTCCTCCCACCTATCCTCTAACCAACAAAATGGGCCAAGGCAGTTCCTTTATTAGCCAATGACCTTCCTCCATCACATGCCTGTTGCCTGCGGAAGTCAGAAGGGGGTGTCAGATCCCCTAGGACTAGAGTGACAGACAGTTGTGAGTTGCCGTGTGAATTCTGGGCGGTTGAGCTTGGATCTTTTGCAAGAGTAAGTGCTTTTTTTTTTGGTTTTTTCGAGACAGGGTTTCTCAGTAGCTTTGGTGCCTGTCCCGGAACTAGCTCTTGTATGATGGAGGAAGGTCATTGGTTAATTAGATAAAGAAACTGCTTGCCCTGATAGGTTAGAACATAGGTGGGTGGTGTAAACAGAACAGAATGCTGGGAGAAAGAAGCTGAGTCAAGGAGTCGCCATGATTCTCCCACTCCAGACAGACGCAGGTTAAGATCTTCCCTGGTAAGCCACCTCGTGGGCTACACACATTATTAGAAATGGGCTAGTCCAGGTGCAAGAGTTAGCCGAGAAAAGGCTAGATATAATGGGCCAAGCAGTGTTTAAAAGAATACAGTGTCCGTGTAATTATTTCGAGGCATAAGCTAGACATGTGGGTGGCCGGGTGCTGGGGACACAGCCCTGCCGCTCCTATTACAACACTTGTAGACCAGGCTGGCCTTGAACTCCCAGAGATCCGCCTGCCTCTGCCTCCCAAGTGCTGGGATTAAAGGTGTGCGCCACCACCGCCCGGCTAAGAGCAAGTGCTTTTAACTGCTGAGTTGTCTCTCCAGCTCCAAGAATGTTTTCAAAGAAATTTTTAAAAGAATACCTGGCACTGTTAATTCCTCCTTAAGGAAGGATCTTTTGTGGTAACAAAATGTGAGGCTAGCCCCGTCCTGAGACTAGCTCCTTCCTAAGGCTAACCCCATCCTGAGGAATACCCTGCATGGTACTTGAAGATGCTATGCAAACTTCCAAGGGAAAAAAACAATTAAAATTATCCAGGTGTAAAGCCTATGAACTACAATAATGGCCAGCAAGGCAACAAGTCCCTAAGAGTGCAATGGTGCCGCTTATACATTGAAAGCAACTAGCAGTTGTCTAATTAGACTTAAAGCCTTCTGAGTAGGAGGACGTCTATGCCTGATACTGTAAACCTAGTCAACTATTCCTGGCCAGTGAGGCCATGGACCCTAGGGAAGAACCTGCCATTGCTATTATCCTAACTCTGTTTAATTTCTCATTTTGTTCTAAACACTTATCTTTACATCCAGAGAAAAGCGTAGTTCTATCCCTCACCAACAAGGCTTTTTTTTTTCTTTTTCATAAAGCAGGTGGAGACTTTCACAGAAACCCATGAATGGTCAAAATGCAAAGACAACTGACTGTGGGGTACCCAGTCCCCAGAAGATACATTTTTAACATAACCTCTACATCTAAGACTCAGAGAGCATCGTGGAAGAGGGGGCAGGAAGGTTGGAAGAGCCAGAGAGTGACCAGCGTGTTCACTGTAAGATAGTGTCTTCTATATATAACAGGGAGCTGCAGCCATGAAATCTCACCAACATCACCCGGCTGGTTGGTTAGAACTTGACTGCAGCTCAGAGGGAACTGTGCCAGCTCTGGGATCGGAACTGTAACGCCCAAGGGTATGGAGTCATCAGAATTCCCCGTGTACCCTTCCTGGAAATGTAAAATCTGGCAGCCTCTTGAGGTGTTGTCTGTGTACCAGACCTTTCCATGGTTGTGGCTAATGCCCGACCAAAGCGATTTAAGGGAGGAAGGGTTTATTTGGCTAATGGCTTGTGAAATGCAAATCTTCATTGTAGAGGAAGCAGAGTAAACAGTTTGTTACTTCACATCAAAGCAGCTCAGAGGGACCTGGGGCTGTAACCTGGAGCAGTGTCACCTTCAAGACTCACACACTTCCATCCTTTTGCCTCAGCTCGTGAAGGTCCTGCAGTCCCACAAACAACTCCATCAGCCAGGCATTTGCATTCAAACTGGACCGACTTGTTTCTTATCAAATTAAATACGCCCCTGCTATTCAAACTAGACATTCCATTTCCGGGTGTTTAGCCGAGAGAAATGGAAATAAATGCCTAAGATAAACCTGCTTCTCAATCCTGATGGGCTTCCTACTTATCAATACAGAAATATATAGAGGCCCTAAGGGAGTAGATAGAATTCTTCCTAATCCTATTGTTAAGGATATCTTAAAAGCCTGAACATCGTAGTTAAAATAAATCTAAGAAGGGCTGGAGAGATGGCTCAGCGGTTAAGAGCATTGCCTGCTCTTCCAGAGGTCCTGAGTTCAGTTCCCGGCAACCACATGGTAACTCACAACCATCTATGGTGAGGTCTGGTGCCCTCTTCTGGCCTGCAGGCATACACACAGACAGAATATTGTATACATAATAAGTAAATAAATAAATATTTAAAAAAAATAAATCTAAGAAGACTCTGAAAGTGTGCGGAGGAAGAGGGAGTAAACAGCCCAGGAAATGACCTGACAGTGGGTCTCTTGGCTTTTCTCTTTTCCTTCCTCCCACTTTTCTCCCTCCCCACTTCCTTCCTTACGTCATGAGGTGTGTGGGCCTGCATGTGTGTATGTGAGCACATGAGTATGTACTTTTGGAGACCAGAGGCCAACCTTGACTGTTGTTTCTTAGGTACCTCACTCCTTGTCCTTTGAGACAGAATCTCTCTCCCTGGTCTGGGGCTCACTTAGGCTCAGTAGAGTGAACCCCAGGGACCTGCCTCTATTTCCTTAGGTCTAGGGTTGTAAGCCCTTACCACTATGCCTGGTGTTTACACGAATTCTAAGGATTGAACTCAGGTCCTTATATTTGCAAGACAAGCACATTAGTAAGGCAGCTGTCTCCCCTCCTCCCCCTCCCCCAGTTTTCTTTTTGCCTCCCGTGGTGGATGCACTGTTGGAGAAACCAACAAGCTACACCAATGGACAAAGACTATTGTGTGTCTTTGCTAACCCTGTGTAGAAAGTCTGAGTCTGGTCAAAGACCCAGAAGGCAACAGTCTAGCAAGACAGTTAACTTGTCAACAATAGCCATCCTACTCCAGCCAAACAGCCTCAGGCAGCCACCCCCACCCTGTACGTCAGCAAAGGCATTCCCTGGCTGTAACATTTGCCCATCTTCAACTGGACACCGTTTCTTTAAAAAAAAAAAAAATCTGTGTATTCAGGAATGCTGGCTTTTTCTTTGGAACTATTGATGACTAATGACAATTATAAAAAATTCAGGGTGGTTCTTCCTAGAAGAGATGACATATCAAAATAGTTCTGTCTTCTATAACTATGATATTCTTGGCTCCTTAATTCAACTCTTTGCTGATCCTCATCCTTAGACTAGACCCTTGATTTTAATTTAATTTCAGTTTTGAGAAAGGGTCTCATCTGAGGCCCAGGCTGGCCTCAAACTCCCTCCCTCTGTAGCTAAGGATGACCTTGAACTTATGAACTTCCTTTACCCCTCTAGTGCTGGGACTACAGGCATGTGCCACTGTGTCCAGTTTATATGGTCCTGAGCATCCGAATCAGGCCTTTGGCTATTCCAGGCAAGTACTCTAGCAACCAGGTTTCTTCATCAGCCCTTGTTTTTAAGAAAGCAAACCAGTCTTTTCTGACAGTCCCAAATGCAGTAGGAAAAATACATAGCAAGATACCAGAAGGATTTGTAACAAATTTATCTTTGGTCCTGCTTAGATGGCCACTTGGTTTTGTCAAATGATTTGTTTCCATTTCCAACAAGTTTGACTCATGGTCCCGTCACAGAGGACCAAGGGTGCATTTTAAGAATGATAGGATTTGAGCAATCTGCTCCTGTCTCTGCAGGGTGCTGCAGTAGAGCCCTGTTTATCTAACTCAGGGCGAGAAAAAGTTTGAAGACAAAAAGTTCATGCAGACTTGATCTGTCTCAGTTATAATGCCAACTGTAGCACACTTAATAAAACCCAGAGGTTCCTGGAGGCAGGATCGCCATTTTGGACTGAGGTAGAGGTAAGAGCCAGTGGCTGGCTGTTTTGCTCTTTTGACCTTCAGGTTGAACCCCAATGTCTGTCTCTGTGTTTTTACTAATCGTGCTACAAGTATCATTATAAATCTGTGCCTTAATAGTCATATCTCTTCAGGTCAGTCACCAGTGACCTTCTGCCTCTCCTGTTTCATTTCTACATCCAAAAGGGTCAAGAACCCTCCTCAGTCCTGCCTTACCACTTCCTGTCCCTCTCTATATAGTCCTCCAAACCTCTATGGTCAACTAGTGGCTAACTCCACTCTCTGACTCCAAGCAAGCTTTATTTGTCAGAACAATCAAACATCAAATATCACACAACAGTACCCCATTTTAAAATCAAATTAGCTGGTTTGTTGATGTCTAGTTTCTTGAGTTCTTTATATAGTTTGGAATTTAGCCCTCTGTCAGATGTGGACTTGGTGAAAATCTTTTCCCACTCTGTAGGCTGTCGTATTGTCTATGAACAGTGTCCTTTGCCTTACAGGAACTTTCTAGTTTCAAGGGGTCTTGTTTATCAATTGTTGGTCTTAGGGCCTGTTCGACTGATTCTGTTCAGGAAGTTCTCTCCTTTGTCAGTGCATTGAAGGCCATTCCCCACTTTCTCTTCTATCAGGTTCAGTGTATCTTGCCTTATGTTGAGGTCTTTGATCCACTTGGACTTTAGCTGTGTGCAGGGTAATGAACATAGATTTATTTGTATTCTTTTACATGCTGACATGTTAGACCTTGCCAGCATCATTAGAGCAGCCCGTTTGGTGAAGATACTTTTTTTTTCCCCATTAAATAATTTTGGCTTCTTTATTAAAAATTGGTATCCATAAATTTGTGGATTTATTTCTGGGTTCATTACTATAGCTCTGAAATAGAGCTTGATGTCAGGGATGGTGATGCCTCTGGAAGTTCCTTTATTGTACAGGATTGTTTTGGCTGTCCTGTTTTTTATTGTTTGTTTGTTTTGGTTTTTTTCATATGAAGTTGATTATTGTTCTTTCAAGGTCTGTGAAGAATTGTGTTGGGATTTTGATGGGGATTGCATTGAATCTATTGCCTTTGGTAGAATTGCCATTTTTACTATGTTGATCCTCCTATCCCAGGGCATGGGAGATCTTTCCATTTTCTGGTATCTTCTTCAATTTACTTCTTCATAGACTTAAAGTTATTATCAAATAGTTCTTTCACTTCTTTGGTTAGTGTTACCCCAAGATATTTTTTTTTGTTTTTTTCGAGACAGGGTTTCTCTGTGGTTTTGGAGCCTGTCCTGGAACTAGCTCTTGTAGACCAGGCTGGTCTCGAACTCACAGAGATCCGCCTGCCTCTGCCTCCCAAGTGCTGGGATTAAAGGCGTGTGCCACCACCGCCCGGCTACCCCAAGATATTTTATGTTATTGTGAAAGGTGATGTTTCTCTGATTTCCCTCTCAACTTCTTTATCATTTGTGTATAGGAGGACTACTAATTTTTTTGAGTTGATCTTGTATCCTGCCACATCACTGAAGGTATTTATCAGCTGTAGGAGTTCTCTGGTAGAGTTTTGGGGGGTCACTTATATAAACTATCATGTAATATGCAAATAATGAAAATTTGACTTCTTACTTTCCAATTTGAATCCCCTTGATCTCCTTTTGTTGTCTTATTGCCATTGCTAAAACTTCAAGAACTATGTTGAAGAAATTTGAAGAAAGTGGACATCCTTGTCATGTTCCTGGTTTTAGTGGAATTGGTAAGTAGCTATTTTTACTATGCTAATTCTACTGATCAATTAAAGATGAAAGATCTTTCTATCTTCTGATATCTTTTTCAATTGTTTTTTTCTTCAAAGACTTGAAGTTCTTGTCATACAAGTCTTTCACTTGCTTGGTTAGAGTTACACCAAGATATTTTATTTTATTTGTGGCCTTTGTGAAGAATGTTGTTTCCCTGATTTCATTCTCAGCCCATTTATCATTTGTATCTAGGAGGACTACTAGATACAAATGTAGTAGTACTCCTGTATTTTAGGTTTTTTTACCCCAGTATCTGACTCTTAATCGTTATTGATAAAGATTAATTAGATTAATGCTTCAGAGTACCAATCTAAACAGAGAATTATGAGCACAGGAGTCTCAAATGGCTGAGAAACACAGAAATGTTCAACGTCCTTAACCATCAGAGAAATGCAAATCAAAATGACTCAGATTTGACCTTATACCTGTCAGAATGGCTAGGATGAAAGCACAAGTGATAGATGCTGGGAGGATGTGGAGCATGGTGGTGGGAAGGCAAACTTGCACAAAATCAGTGTGGTGGTTCCTTAGAAAATTGAAAATCTATCTACATCAAGACCCAACTATACCAGGCCTGGGCATGTACCCAAGGGATGCTCAATCATACCACAAGGGCATTTGCTCAACTATGTTCATAGCAACTTTATTTGTAATAACCAGAAACTGGAAACAACCTAGATGTCCCTCAACCAAAGAATGGATAAAGAAAATTTGCTACATTTACACGTTAAAGTATTACTTTAAAAAAATGGCATCATAAAATTTGTAGGCAAATGGATGGAAGTAGAAAAAAAATCATCCTGAATGAGGTGACCCAACCCAGAAAGACGCACATGGTATGTCTTATACATCATACCATGTGGTTATAACTTATAAGTGGTTATTAGCTGTAAAGTAAAGGATAACCATGCTACAATCCACAGACCTAGAGAAGATAGATAACAAGGAGGACACGAAGGAGGAGGACAAATCTTCAGGGAAAGGGAAATAGAATAGTTATCATTGGGGGGGTTGTGGGTGAGTGGGGGTGAGAGCAGGAGGGATCGAGTGTGTGTGGGGAGGATAGAGGGAGAGAGTACTGGGGTGATACCAGGAATTAGGGAGCATCTTGGGGACGAACTAGAAACCTAGTGCAATGGAAACTCCCAGAAATCTATGAGGGTGACCCTCGATAAGACTCCCAGCAATGGGGGACATGGAGCCCGAACCAGCCGTCTTCTGTAACCAGGTAAGACTTTGGGATACCAACCTGCAGGGAGCCGGACAAGATCGCCATTACAAGATGGCGCCGACATCCTGTCTTGTTGGAAACAAACAACTCCATATTTGGCTAAGCCTTTGAGAGCTGCGTGATAAGGGTCCCTGGGCCTATCCCGATGCAGTCTGGTGTCAGCTGTTGGTGGCAGCCAATCACAGGGCGACCCGTGTGCCATTTCCATATATAAGCAGCTGCCTTAGGTTCTCTCGGGCCCCCTTTGCTTCATGCTCTCTCTCAACCAAGGGCACTCCAATAAAGCGTGATCTGAGAAGAATCCTCGTGTGGTGGTTTTTCTTTCTCGCTGGTTGAGAAGTCCACCGCACCAACCCAGTCTCATAACCTTTGACCTATAAGTTGTCCTGCTTACAAGATGTGCCGGGGATAAAGGTGATGCAGAATTAAGGGATCAGCCAAACAATGACTGATCCAACTTGAGTCCCATACCATAAGAGAGAGAGTCCACCCATGATAATAACCAGAGAGCCAGGAGGCAGAGACTGTGTAGTCCAGAGACCCAGAATAGAACCAAACAGAACTGGCAATAAAAATAAAACAAAACAAACAAACTCAGGATCAAATGTATCTTGGGGAGGAAAGGATTTATTTCTCCCTATAACTTATAGTCTGAGGAAGGTCATGGCAGGAACCTGGAGGCAAGAACAGGAGTAGAGGCCATAGAGAACTGCTGCTTACTTTCTCGCTCTCTCTTGGCTTACCAATGACCAGGCAAAGGATGGCCCCATTCACAATGGGACATCAATCTCCAATGGAGAAAGTGCACCACAGAGCCCCCCTCCCTGCCAACCTTATGCAGGCACTTTGCTCAAGTGACTTACCAAATGACTCCAGCTTGTGTCTAGCTGACATAAAATGGGCCAACACACCCATCAGTGCCCCAGGAGTAACTACAAGGCTGGAGAGCTAGCTCAGTGGCAGAGCACTTCCCTAGCAGGCATGGGCTCTGAAGCTCCATCCCCAGAACCACAGGGCAGCTACCAGGTTCTTGATCTCTCATGAGGAAGATGGCTATTATTCCTATTTCAACCATATTACTCAAGTTGATCTAATAAATTCATATATGTTTCGGTTACTTTAGAGAATCCTAAATCAAAGGTTAAGTAATAGATCTGTTTCCTTGCTGAGAGTCCACCCCTACTCTTGTTCTGCCCAGTTGTCTTCCTCAGCACCCGCAAGCAAGTTTATCCTGTTGTCATAGGAAAGTACCAGAAAACCTCCCAGGAGGCGTTTGTCTGCCCACATCTTCTGCTCAGGAAAACAGATGCAAAAACCATCAGAAATGCCAGCAGTGCAGGACCTGAGCAACCCCAGGACGTTGGCTCTCTGGTCTAGTCAATGACTCATAACATTGAGTGGAAGGGATTTTCCACTCCAGGCCCAAATCAGGCTTTCTCTGTCCATATCCCTGGACCTAGGGACTATCCCTGAGAAGGTGTCTTCAGGAAGAAAACACAGTTTATCCCGTTAACTGTCATGTTGATTGACAAAGTACTTAAATGCTTCCGTGTGGGACCCTGTTCTCATGGGTGACAGTCACCAAAGGAAACCCTCCCTCACAGCTTTGCTTTTCACCTGGGTGTGTGTGACAGTTAAACAGCCCAAGGTTAAAAACAAAACAAAACAAAACAAAAACTCCCTGAATATTGGGGGTATAACAACCAACTCACAGAAGCTATACTTTCCCTTTCTAACGCAGTGGGAAAGTGGAGATAAAAATAGAGATAAACATTGGTGCACAACGTTGCACACCAAGGGACTGGCATTCTCTGAGGCTGCTAAGTGACGGAGACCTATGTTAGGCTGTGTTAGAGGTGGGCCCAAGGATTTGCAGGGTGTAAAGACACGCAGGCTCTAGATGACAACTACAACCCTACCCACTTTGACACTTTGAATTAGTTTGGTCCCAACTTCTAACTACAGCATTTCAGCACAGATTTACTTTTTGTTAGTGCTATGGAATATTAGTCTATAAAACCCAGCCTGACCCTACAATACTGCGTTCTATGTGGTTGCTTTACTCAATAATTGTTTGCTCTGTTTTATAATATTGAAATGGGCTCCTCTAGTTTCCCAAAGGCACAGATATCAGGAGGCTTTCTGAGGCCTTTAAGAACGTGACCTCTGCCTAGGCATAGGAACCCCACCCATACTCCCCACATTTTCCATTCAAAGTGTAGTGTGCACAGGGAACAGTTTCTCTCGCTGAAGGGAACAAACAACGATGCTCACAGCAATGACAAGGACTCCCGTGATCCCTGATCCTCCAAGGAGCTCCTCTGATGGCTGAGGATTTGTCTCAGGGGTTCTGCTGCTACAGTGACTCACTATGGCCGAAAGCGTTGGGGGAGGAACGGGTTTATTCAGGTTATGATTCCAAATCACAGTTCATCATCAGAGGAAGTGGGGACAGGGACTCAAGCAGGGCAAGAACCGGGAGGAAGGAGTATGTATAAATGTTTAATTGACTCAGCCTCTCATCTGAGCAAAGGAGAGGACCTGATCCATGTTCTGGGGCCCCGTAATCAATATGTGTGTGGAAGTACCACAGCCCTGGGCTGGCAAGTTTTATGGCAACTCGACACAAGCTAAAGTCATCTGAGGGGAGGAAACCTCGATCAACAAAATGCTTCTATAATATCCAGCTGTAAGGCATTTTCTTAATTAGTGAACAATATGGGAGGGCCCAGCCCATTGTGGGTGGTGCCCTCCCTGGGTTGGTGGTATTGAAGTCTGTCTCTCAGAAAGTAGGTTGAGCAAATTATGAGGAGTAAGCCAGTAAGCAGCCCTCTCCATGGCTTCTCCATCAGCTCCTGCCTCGAGGTTCCTTCCCTACTTGAGTTCCTGCCCTCATTGCTTTTGAAGATCGACAGTTATACGGAACTGTGAGTGAAATAAGTCCTTTTCTCTTCAAGTCTCTTTTGGTCATGGTGATTCATAATAGCAATAGTGACCCTACATAGGACAGTGGATGGCAGGGTTCCACAGTGGAGTCTTGAATGAGAAGAGACATGTTTGTCCTGATTTAAATATTATATAGTGTATTTGTATATAGAAACAACACATGGTAGCCCATACTATGTATAACTTATGTATTATTATAGGTGAACCTAGACATTATGGTAACAGAGGCAAATACAAAAGGCAATTGCTGTATGGGTCTACTTATAGGAGGTAACTCAGAAGAAGAATGTGCGACAAGTGTCTTGGGAGCAAGGGCGCCAAGGAGAGCCATTTAATAGGAACAGAGTTTCTGGAGACGGATGGTGGTGCTGATTCTTCTACAGTGTGGGTCTTACTCAATGCCACCAGGCAGCTCACTTAAAAAGGGTCATAATGAATAGCTTTATGTTAGGTGTGTTTCACCATCAAAAAGTAAAAGTTTTTTTTAAAGTTTTTATTTATTAATTATGTATACAGCGTTCTGTTTGCATATATCCCTGCACACCAGAAGAGGGCACCAGATCTCATTACAGATGGTTGTGAGCCACCATGTGGTTGCTGGGAATTGAACTCAGGACCTCTAGAAGAACAGTCAGTGCTCTTAACCTCTGAGCCATCTCTCCAGCCCCAAAGTAAAAGTTTTTTAAATTAAATTTTTAAAAAGCTAGGGCCTTGTGTGGTGGCTTGCATTTACTCCCAGTACTTGGGGGGAAGAGACAGATGGATCTCCATGAGTTCAAAACCTACCTGGTTTCCAGGCAGGCCAAGGTGCATAGGGAGAGGCCAGGGATGGCACCACCCACGATGGGCTGGGACCTCCCGTATTGATCACTAATTAAGAAAATGGCTTACAGTTGGATATTTCGGGAGCAGTTTGTTAATCGTGGTTTCCTCCCCTCAGATGACTTTAGCTTGTGCCAAGTTGCCATAAAACTACCAGCCCAGGGCTGTAGTACTTCCACACACCTTTCGAGTGTAGAGCCCCAGAGAATGGATTAGATCCTCTCCTTTGCTCAAATGAGAGATTGAACAATTAAACATTTATATACTCATGATCTGGTCGGGGTTGTATCCCCCTCATAAGGCAAACTGCCTAAGCCAGAGGGAAATGAACAATTAGCATAATTGAGCACATCTGCTTCTATGAGAGGCTTGCCTTAACAGAAAGAACTGAAGTAAAAGGAGATACATTCATTTTAACATTTAACATCTAATATATCAATGATTTTTTTGTTGTTGTTGTTGTAACTCAATGAAAGAGAAATCTTCCCAGCATTCCCTTTTCCTTCAATAGAGGAGTTATGGGCCATTTAAGTTATTTATGGTAGGTCCTAGGCACTCATACACGTTCTTTTAGAGAGCCTCCCGTGCTCATTATCATATCAAGTATATTAAAGTGATGAGACATTCCTAGATAATTGTGTGTGTGTGTGTTATATACATGCTAGTGTGCACGTGTGCTCATGTGCATGTGCGTGAGCCATACATGTGTGTACACGTATGTAGATGTTGAAGATCAGGCCAGGTTTTCCTCGGATTGTTTTCCACCCTTGTTTTATATCTATCTTTTCTGTTCTTGTCAGCAATATTTTAACATCTTACATTTGAGCCAAAGTATAAATTATCTCTCCAGTCTCGCTTCAGTGATGTCCGTTTGACCTGAGACATACCCACCTTTTAGCCGTTTTAGGAAACATCCAGTGTTCTCATCCTTCAGTGGCCTTTTCTGTTTCCCCTCACTCCACAGGAAGATAAACCTACCCCGTATTACAGTTTTACGGAGCACAATGATTATTGAAAATAATTTAATGGTGGGCCTTGAATGCTCAGATTTTAGAGGCCCCCATGCCTTATCCCATCAAATATAAGTTATTAAACAAGTCATATTTAATAGAATTTCCCCACAGGACTTTTTTTCAGGGCCAAGGGTCAAATGAGGTATTTGTGTGCCAGGCAAAGGGCTCTACCACTGAGGGACATGCTCAGGCCTTGGTTCTCTCTCTTTCTCTCCCTGTTCCTCTCCCTCCCTCCTCTGTATTTGATTTTTCAAGACAGGGTTTCTTGGTTGTCCTGGAACCCACTCTATAGACCAGGCTGTTGAACTCACAAAGATCTGCCCGCCTCTGCCTCCTGAGTGTTGGGATTAAAGGCGTGCGCCACCACTGTCCAACTGATTGTCACGTCTTCGGGCTTGATTGTCACTTCCTAAATGATTCTGAATTAAATACAATCTTGAGTTTTGTCTTCTTTCATTTCAGTTAGTTTCTTTCCAAATGGCTCTGAATTATTTCCATCCTCTTAACCCAAGCTATTGGAAGCTAAAGCATTCTTCCTCTTCATCCTCTCCTAGAGATAAACACGTTCTGGTACCGTATTAGAGTCTGCGGCCACACCCCACCGAACATGCCCAATCTTACCTGATCTCATCTTCCTTGTCATCTTTAGCAGCCAGCTTGAAACAACCCAGTGTCATCTGAGAAGGGAGTCTCAAGTGAGGGACTGCCCAGATCCGATTGGCCTGGGGCATATCTGTGAGGGATTATCTTGATTATTATTTAAGGCGGGAGAACCCCGCCCACTGTGGGCAGCATCAGTCCCTGGGCAGGTGGTCCTGGGCTGAATGAAGAAGCTAAGGGTGACCCAGGAAGCAGTGAACCGTTTTAGTTTCTGTTGCACTTCCTCGGCAGTAAGTCGGTTCCCTGGTATGAGATGAAACCAAGCAATCCTGGTTTCAAAGTTCAAGGGAAAATAAAACCATTTCCCCTATGGGGCTTTTGGTTATGGTGTTTGCCTTATCCACAGAATTAGAATAGAAGCCAAGCAGGTTTGAGCCTGTGTACTCGAATGGGAGACTTATTGTTAATACTGCATCGATATTGTTGATACACTCGGCCCACGTTGCCTCTTTCCAGTGTTGTGTTGTGTGGGACTTGCAAAGCTCACACATCCCATGTATTTTCTCCTCACAATGTTGTCTGCTACACAGTCCATCTTGCTTCCTTATCATGCTTCCAAGCAGTTTCTACAGCGTTGGGCATTGTGAACATTTGCTCTTTTCTTCTTTTTTTAAGATTTATTTATGTGTAGGAGTGTTTGCTGCACGCGTATATGTGAACTACATTGATGTGGAATAATCTGTCCGCACACTGTGAAAATGTGCTGCTCTCATTGGCCAGTAGCTAGGCAGGAGTTTGGGGGCAGAGAGAATGCTGGGAGGAATAAGGGCGGAGTCCGATGAGTCCGGAGCTGGAAGAAGCAACTTGGGGAAGTTCATAGATGAGGAAAAGGAGCCTCAGGGTAGCATATAGATGAATAGAAATGGGCTAATTTAAGTTGTAGGAGCTGGCTGGAGACAAGCCTGAGCTATGGTCGAGCATTTATAATTAATAATAAGTTTCCTAGTCGATGTTCGGGATCGACTACGGGGACACAGAAAAACTCCACCTATCCTACTTGTGTTCCTGGTCCTGAGCTGGAAGAGGGAGTCCGATCCCCTGGGTCTGAAGTGGTTGTGAGCAGCAAGTACTTTTGGCTGCTGAGCCAACTCTCCAGATCCCTGAAGCTTTACTTCTGTGATATTTTTTGAGTAATAAACCCTGGAATCTCTAGGTTATTTTTCTCTTCCTGATATCTCTTGGGTTTATGGGAAAAGGGGATAAAGTGATGGTATTGCATGTTTTTAGAAATATGTGACTAGTAAGATGAAAAGTCGTCTGTGTCGGTTTGGTTTTGGTTTTATGCGTTTAAAGCTCTTCATAGAGTAAATTTAACGGGTTTTGGAGAATGTGGCACAAATTTCTGGTGAACCATCTTATCACCTCAGGCTGACCTCAGGCAAGGGAGGGTACATTTGATAATGACATGGTTCTTCAGAGGGTACAGGGGGCCTTCTGTATCTTCAGGTTCCTGGATTTAGTCAACATCATATTTGAAATATTTGAAAGTAGAAGTTGGATCTGTACTGAATACGCACAGGCTTCTTTTAAAATTGGCATTGTTCTCTAAGCACACAACAAGGAGTTACACAGCATCTACTCTGCAGTAGTTAGTGTAAGTAAGGCAGAGATGATTTAACATATCTGGGAAAGTCCAAGGACCACCCACCTCCATCCAGGTCCAGTAAGGTGAGCATCCAAACTGCCTAGGCTCCCCCAAAGCCAGTACATGCAGTAGGATAAAAAACCCATTGCCATTGTTCTTGAGTTCTCAGTAGTCCTCATTGTCCACTATGTTCAGCAAGTCCGGTTTTATCCCAGGCTTTTTCAGACCCAGGCCAGCTGGCCTTGGTGAGTTCCCGGTAGAACATCCCCATTGTCTCAGTGTGTGGGTGCATCCCTCGCGGTCCTGAGTTCCTTGCTCGTGCTCTCTCTCCTTCTGCTCCTGATTTGGACCTTGAGATTTCAGTCTGGTGCTCCAGTGTGGGTCTCTGTCTCTGTCTCCTTTCATTGCCTGATGAAGGTTAATATTCAGGAGGATGCCTATATTTTTTTCTTTGGGTTCCTACAGGACAGGGAAGCCTGATTGCTCTTCGGGCTGATGAGGGAGGGGGTCTTGATCGGGGGAGGGGGAGGGAAATGGGAGGCAGTGGCGGGGAGGAGGCAGAAATCTTTAATAAATAAATACATTAATTAATTAATTAAAAAACATATCTGGGGAATATCCCAAGGTCCTGGGCAAACTCTGTGCCATTTTATGTAAGGGACCTGGGCAGCCCAAGATCTGATGCACTGATGAAGGAAGTCCTGGACCATTCCTCACAGACTGAAAGGACAGTGTTTGTACCCAAAAAGAGGAGGTGGAGAAACTGTGATAGACTTGGTATTGGTTTGGGTGTCACAAGAAAGACCAGAATGTTCTAAAACTGACTGCTTCTTTGCTTCTTTAAAAAAAAAGTTGTTTTTGTTTTTGTTTTGTTTTTAAAGAAACTTACTATGAAGCCTAGAAGAGGTAGGGTTTCATGCAGGAGCCACCACTCCTTGCCAGAACTTTTGAACCTGTGTCATCTGGAGGGGGGCTGAGGAGAGCAGATAGAAAAGAAGAGAATATCAAAATGCTTTTACAAGCATTTTGTGCTTTACATAACATTGCAATGATTTGTTAATTCATTCTAGGGCAAGAATGCGACTCCCTCCCATCAAAGTCCCTGCATTGATGATCCTTGCACACAAAGGTCCTGGGATTGTTAGCACGATTAGTTTTAATAAATACTCATTGAATAATTTTTATTATGTTTAAAGCATATTTTTAACAACCTTGTACATGGAGATTAAAAATTCCCAGTACACACACAAACACACACACACACACACACACACACACACACACACACACACGGGCGCGCATGCTTTAATCATAGCTGCAATGTCTAGATAGGCCACTTCTATAAAGTTACTGAATTGTTTATAATGTATGATAACTATCAGTCCGACACAGGCTGCCAAGCCCTCATGAATGTACTTCTTCTCTTCACCACTAGGGGGAAGCACAGGTAATAAAATCAAATTCGTAAGCCTTATGTCCATAATAAACTGGAAAAAACAACCATTGCTTTACATTAAAACACTAAAGGTACTATTAAGTAACAAATAATTGTGATATACCTGACAGTTTTAGCATTGGATTTCCCAAATGTATATTACCCAGTAGATTGCCATAGCCAACCAAAGGGTTGGTCTGAGTTTCCTTCCAGCATTGAGACTGATGTTTTTTCCCTGGTTGAGCCACTCTCTGACACCATCCAGTCCTTAGTTTTTACAGTGTGGAGGTACACAGTATATGAGCAGGGTCACCTCCAGGTCAGGAGCGATGGATGTGACATACACAGGCGGAAGCAGAGTCTAGGAAGAGCTCTCAGGACCCTATCCTGCCTCCCTTCTCATAGTGATTGTTATGAAGCTTAAATTCTGACAAAAGCCTGACTAGTATAATAATATGTTCACAAATTTTGGAACTGTCGGGAGCAGTGGTTCCTGACTTTGCTAATGCTGCAACCCTTTAATACAGTTCCTCATGCTGTGCTGACCTCCAACCATGAAATTATTTTTGTTGCTATTTTATAGCAGTAATTTGTTATTGTTATGAATAATAATGTAAATATCTGTGTTTTCCCATGGTCTTAGGCAACTCCTGTGAAAGAGTCATTCAACTCCCCCCAAAAATGTCTCAACTCACTGGCTGAGAAACACTGGTTTAGGGAAATCTGTTCTGTGTGTCCTCAGGTCTTTGGTCAACTGTAACCAGGGCCTATCTGCACCTCTACCTTCATTAGGATATCTGATACCAAAATTAACAACAGCTCTTTCTTTGTTCAGCTTCTGTTCTTGTATGGTTTTCATGAGCAGTCAATGGCTAACCATGAAAGTAAGGATCTACAAAAAAATATTAGAACAGAATATAGGGAAAATAACAAAAGGTCTTGTCTTAGTCACTGTTCTATTGCTATGAAGAGACACCATGACCATGACAGTTGTCATAAAGAAAACCATTTAATCAGGTACAGGAGAAGTAGCTGAGAATTCTACACCCAGATCTGTAGAGAGGAGGGAGAGAGAGAAACACGGACTGGCTTGGGCTTTTGAAACTCTAAAGCCCACTCCCAGTGATGCACTTCCTCCAACAAGGCCACACCCACTCCAAGGCCACAGCTCCTAATCCTTTCAAATAGTGCTACTCCCTCGTGACAAAGTATTCAAATCTATGAGTGTATGGGATCATTCGCATTCTGCTCTATCAGCCGGGTAAGATTTAGAATCGCTGTGAGCACAGCCATCTTGGCACACCTGTGAGAGATTTTTCTAGATTGGGTTCACTGAGGTGGGAAGACCCACCCTATATGTGTGTTAGCTCATTCTTTAAAAAAAAATCCCTCGAATCTCTTAAATAAGTTAAGTTATAATATAAATGTGTGGAGATTACATTTTATATTAGGCCAAATCCTTAAAATATTGTCGACAGTGTTGGGCATGGTGATGCACACTTGTAATCCCAGAAATGAGAGAGACTGTGGTAGAAAGATCAAGCATTTGGGGCCAGTTTGGGCTACACAGCCAGGTCCTGTCTAAAAACAAAACAAAACAATTAATAATAGATAATCAAAAACTCAAAACAACAAACTAAGCAAACAAATAAAACCCAGATCAGAACTGGTGAGGGACTGCAATGAGCATTATGAGCACAGAGGATTCTGCTCTACTTGGAATAAACTGGTCCCTCCATTTCCTGAGGTTTATTCTTTTATCCTTTGGTCCCATGTAGCCCAAGCTGGCCTTGAACTCACTATGTAGACATGGATGATCTTGAACTTCTGATTTTCCTGCCTCTATTACCTAAGCGCTAAGATGATAGGAAAGTACCATCATGCTGACTTTGATCTGGGGCTAAAGCCTGAACCCAGGGCTTCGTGCATGTTTAGCAGGTACCCTCCCAACTGAGCCAGGTCCCCAGCTCTTTCCCTTTGTTCTTTCGAGGGTCCCTAAAAGCAGAGCTTGAAGTAAACACTTGGAAGTGGAAGTCTATTGGGAAAATTAACATCAAGAGGGAGAAAGCAGGAAGCATGAGACAACCAAGAGGGAAAAACGCCCGTGACTCATCATGCTGGTGGAAGATTTCTTCAGACACTCCAGCTTCCATGTCTCTGTGTTGTGTTTGAATGCAGACATACTCCTACAGTACTGGATACAGCCCTAAGTCAGAAAGTTTAACTTTTGTTGGGATGCTGGCAGCACAGGAGTCTGAGCTTCTAGGGAACTGTCCACTGTGGCTGAGATTAAAAACTAACACATGTGGTGGTGCTGGAGGACTGAGTAATTTACTCACAGACCCAGGCAGGGGGAACTCTATTCTGGATCATGTGATTCTAAAATAGAGCCTCTCTGGCCCTCTATTCTGTATGTCCCTTACCCCTCTGATTTACAGTTCCTTCTGATCCATGGAATAGGCATCAGGACTCTATCTAAATGGCTTGACGTACTGCATAACTTCTTCTCTGGGTTCATCTTCACAGAGCACACTGTGATTGTCCAAATGGCACCAGGGCGTTGACATCTGAAGGCCATCAGGATGTATGGACAGAGCTTGGATAGAAACTAGGGTGTCTACATAGAGTTGTGTGTGACCCCACAATGAGTGACAGGGCTGGGATGGAAGAGAGGGGGTGGGAACTTGACCTCTGCCTATCACCATGTTTGTTCTAGAGCAGGTACCAAGGATGCTGAGAATTCCATATTCAACTTCAGCCATGGTGATCGGGGCATAAAAGGATAGACCACAGTTTATGAAACTATTATTGGCGTAGTTTTTTAACTTATTATTAATACAAATGTTGGAAAAAGTTAAATTCTAGCATATATTCTGATTTTTGTGACCTTGAACTAAGCAAAAGGGATGCTGGAAAGATGTGACAGTTAATTGTCGGTTTGATAAGATTTAGAATGGCCACGAAAACAACCATCTTGGCACACCTGCGAGAGATTTTTCTGAGTTGGGGCCATGGAGGTGGGAAGATCCACCCTAAATGTGTGTTGGTGAGTTTTACATCAACTTGACACAAGCTGAAGCCATCAGAGAGGAGGGAGCCTCAGTTGAAGAGATGCCTCCAGAGGATCAGGTTGTGGGCAAGACTGTAGTGATCAATGTGTAAGGCCTAATCCACTATGAGTGGTGCCATCCCTGGGCTGGTGGCCCTGGGTCCTATAAGAAAGCAGGCTGAGCAAGGCATGAGGAGCAAGTCAGTAAGCAGCACCCCTCCATGGTCTCTGCATCGGCTCCTGCCTCTCCGTTTCTGCTTTGCTTGAGTTCCTGCTCTCACTGCTTTTGAAGGTGGACAGTTATATGGAACTGAGTGAGATAAACGCTCCCCTACCCAAGTTTCTTTCGTTCATGGTGATTCATAACAGCGATAGTAACCCTAAGTAAGACAGTGGATGGTGGGGTTTCATAGATTGGAGTCTTGATTTAGAACCCAGACATGTTTGCCCTGTTTCGAATATGATACAATATATTCATGTACCAAAACATTATGTGGTAGCCCATAATATGTACAACTTTTATGTATCATTATGGGTAAATCTAGATACTATAGTAAAAGAGGCAGATACAAAAGGCAATTGTGTATGGGTCTATTTATATGAGGTGACTTAGGTAGTCAGATAGTTAGAGGCAGAAGTAGAATGCGTGGGAGTAAGGGTACCAAGGAGTGCTGTTTAATAGGAATAGAGTTTCCAGAGATGGATGCTGGTGCTGATTCTACTATGGTAGAATTCCACTCAGTGCCACCAGGCAGCTCACTTAAAATAGGCCATATTGATTAGCTTTATGTTGTACATATTTCACCATAAGAAAGTCATTTTTTATTTAACTAAATCTTTAAAAAGTTAGATCTGAGTGTGGTGGCTCATGTCTTTACTCCCAGAACTTGGGAGAAAGAGGTAGGTGAATGTCTATGAGTTCAAAGTCTAACTGGTCTACATACTGAGTTTCACGCAGCCCAGTAAGACCCTGTCTTAAAAACCAAAACGAAGCAAAAGAAACAAACAAAAAGACAAGAAAGAAAACAAAATTCAAGTTAATTAGAGCCACATGAAAATTAATGAAATCTATTTTCCGAGCAAAGGTAACGTAAATTCTCTTTTAAGCTCTACATCCATGTGCCGTAGGCTATCCTGACCTCCTGTTTGCAGAGCACACTATACATGGCCTTTTGGCTCCTTCAGAGAAACAGGCTGAGCCTTGCTTCTGCTAACTATCTTCCTCCACTTAGAGTCTTTATTCTGCGGGGGACGCAGGACACACGTGGCTGTCTTCTGCTTCCTATGTCCATATTCCTCTAGTTTTTTTTTTTTTTTTTTTGATTTTTTTCGAGACAGGGTTTCTCCGTAGCTTTTGGTTCCTGTCCTGGAACTAGCTCTTGTAGACCAGGTTGGCCTCGAACTCACAGAGATCCGCCTGCCTCTACCTCCCGAGTGCTGGGATTAAAGGCGTGCGCCACCACCGCCCGGCAAGTTTTTATATATTACTCTATATGCAGTGTGACATCTTGGCATTGTTAACTATCAACACATAAGAGACACCAGGAAACTGATGTTTCTCTTTATGGATGAACTCGAAATAGAACCCTCCGGTCGATGGCTCATGTCCATTCATCCCCCTGAGCACTGGAACAAATGTTTTGTGGCTTAGAGCTTCAAGGAAGAGGGATTTGGCCAATTTATCTACCGGATCAGCTTGACAACAGCTTGCGAAGTGTTTGCTATTGCTTGGTCTGAAAGTGGTGACAACGCCAACCATTTAATGAGAAACCTTCGAGGAACTTGGACTGCCTCCAACAGCCTAGCTATGGGAGACTTCTTTTAGATCACGGCAGCTCTAACAGGAATCGGCTGAAGTCAGAGCTCCCCTTCCAGTTCTTGCATCCGCTTTATCCCAGCTGAGAGGCAGTTTAGTGACACACAGCTACAGGCTCCCTGCAGCAGGCCCGGACAACTGTCATAGGCTTCCTGTCATAGGCGTGACAATGATCTGTCAAGTGAGTGTCAGTCACATTGTACTCTTACGCTGTTGCTGGCCTCTGTGTGTTCAGGTTTCACACCTGAGACTCAACCAGTCTTGGATAGAAACTATTTTGGCAGAACAATTGCACCCGTGTTAAATACATAAAGATTTTTTTTGGTTATTTTTCCTTAAATAGCACACCAGGATATCTTTTATATTTCTTTTGTATGAATTATTATTTATAGATAACATAGAGATGATTTAAATTATACAGAAGAGTGAATTAATTTTATATATACATACTACCTCATGTTACATATGAGGTGAACATATGAGGATTTTGGCATGTGAGGGGGGAAGTTCTAAAATTAATGCCTATGAATGCCAATGATAAGCATATATTAATTTTTAGTAGAATGCATTATACTATGTATTAATCAGGGTTCTCTAGAGGAGCAGAACTGATAGGAAAAAAAATATAATTATTTTATAATTACATATATCTTATATATTATATATGTTATCTATAATTATATTACATATAATTATAAAATTATATATTTTTAATATAGAATATATATTCACTGGGGGGACTTATTAGAATAGCTTATAGAATAGCTTACAGGCTGTGGTCCAATTTGTCCAACAGTGACTGTCTACCAACAGAAGGTTCGAGAATCCAGTATTTCCGTCCACAGGGCTGGATGTCTCAGCTGGTCTTCCCCACATAGTGGGATCTCAAAGACGTAAGCTCTAATGCCAGTGAAGGAATAGACTTGCCATCACAAGCAAGCAGGTAAACAGAGCAAGCTTCCTTCTTCCACGTCCTTTATACAGGCTGCCAGCAGAAGGTGTGGTCCATATTCAAGGTGGATCTTTCCACCTCCTAAGATCTGGATTAAAAGTGGTGTCTTCCTACTTCAAATGGTTTTAATTGAGAAAACTCCCTCTCAGGTGTACCTAGTCACTTGGGTTTTAGTTAATCCCAGATGTAGTCAGGTTGAGAACCATGAATAGCCATCACAATATGTTTATGTTTACCTACACATATGTTAGAGCTATGATTTTTGGTAAATACTACAAGAATTTATTCTGTGTTCTACTATGATGACAAACTCTATTCTCAGCAATATTTCTTTTTAGTATTTCAGATTATTAACAGAAAGACTCAAGTTTTAAAAACAGTATTAATACATACTTTCAACAACAACATTACAATTTCTCATCTTTATAAACTTACATAAACAAGTTTGATATATAAATCCTTCTTTTTCTTTTTTCTTTGAGTGTAGGGGAAGTTTCTTTAATTGGGCATAAGACTCTAGAATCATGGGCCCTAGTGTCCTAGGTAGCACACCAAACTTGCAGAGGCACTGTGGGTTATTTAACTAAATAATTATTAATTTAGTTATTTAATGAAATAATTAATTAGTTGATTTTTTGTGGGTTTTTTTTTTTTTTTGAGATAAGGTCTTGCTGTATACGTATGGCTGTCCTGGAACTCACATTGTAGACATAGGCTGTCCTTGAACTCACAAAGATTTGCCTGCCTCTGCCTCCCAAGTACTGGGATTAAAGGTGAGCACCGCCACAACCCAGTTTGGGGTTATTTTTTTAAACGTTTGAGAGAGACCAGCCTTTGTTGGATATGAGGAGTCAGGAAAGTTTGGGGATCTCTACATTAGAAAGATTAGCTGCTCCAATTTCTGAAATGCTGGAAACGCTGTACTTCATGTCAGTCCTGTTGTTTTGCAGATGATAGGACAGCTGAGAGCCAGTAAGGTCAAACAGTGTAGCATCAGCTACAAATGCCGGATCTATGGGCATCAAAGTCAGGTGCGCTTGACCTTCTGCCCAATTTGGCACCTGTAGGTTGCTTCTCTCCTGGCTTTGCAGGGAATAGCATCCTCAGCTCACTTTCAATGACCCTCAGCTCCCTCATATACAAAGTATTTAAGATGACGATAATAGTGCATGAGAGATAAAGGTGAAATTGGAGCGCGAATAAATAAAAATAATAGGTTTGAAAATGCCCCCAGAAACTTCCAAATCCCTTAATCAATCACTGGTCTTGCTAAGTAATACTTATATATTTTTCTAGGTATGTACACTAAAGAGATAAAAAGAAAAACAAGAGAACAAAATCACTTTCCCATTTAAGAGCCTTATAGGGGAGAAATAGAATCATTATAATTAAGATGGATAAGTAATTTAATAGAGGTAATGTGAACACAAAAAGCCAGCTAAGGAAGTTGGGAAACCCTTACAGTAACAGCTGATAAAATGCAGAGGAGGAGATGATGCGGCAGGAGGGGGCTCTGAGAACATTCTAGAAAACAAAGCCTGCCCCAAGATAAGAGTGATGGAAAGACACAGGACGTGTCCTGGATGGCTGGAGAGAAGACAGTTACAGGTTATGTGTGGGATAGAGGTGAGCTCTGAACTCTGGTCCTGGACAGCTGGAGAGAGGACAGTGACAGGTGCTGATGAGGTTACCTGTGGGGTATCAGGTGAGCTCTGAACTCTGGTCCTGGACAGCTGGAGAGGGGACAGTGACAGGTGCTGATGAGGTTACCTGTGGGGCAGCAGGTGAGCTCTTGTCTCTGGTCATGAGGGACCTGGTATCCTTTCCTAAGGAATACACTTTGTCCTCGAAAACTAGTGAAGGATTTCAAGCAGACAAGGGCTGTAATCAAGGGTATAAATTTGAAATGTGCTCTAAGCTTTACTAATTAGGAGGCTTTGGAGCTTTAAGCATCACGTAGCTCTCTCTGCCTGTATCGTCCTTTGTAGGGCAAACTAAATAGACTCTAACTACAGTATGTACAGCAAAATAAGAAAGGGAGCATCCAAGAGAAGGTGGGGGCACAGCCCATTGCTATTTCTATTTCTTGTATTAGTCATTGTCTAGTGTATTTTATTTTTTTATGTAGACTTTCAAAGGCTTGTAAAATTAGGGGAACTGAGATGACGTGTTTCTGTGTTACTCTCACCCGGTGCTATCTGGTCTTTCATTTAAAACTGACAAAAGGTCTTCTCAGCCATTCTCTGGTATCAGGAAAGAAAAAGTCCAAATAATCGTTGTTGATTTTCCAGTCAGATAAGACAAACTAGTTATTTCCCTGGTGATCAGATGGCCAGCACCTGCTGCAAACAGCCACACCCAGGGACTCCTTAGGACAGCACTTGCCTGGTTAGGCAAAACCTGGTTTCCAGAGCTTTCTAGACAGTTTGTTTTATCTGCCACCCACTTCCTTCCTCTCTACACCCCATGTTTTGGTCAAGCATGAATACACCACAGGCCAGTCCAGCCCCAAATTCTTTGGAAGGAAACCGAGGTGGTAGGTGACTTCTTAGTTTAATCGGTCACACAACAGAGACATGGGCACAGAACACCTCACTTGCTCTTCATCTCTAGTCAAATATAATTAACACGCTTTTTCAGCTGTTTGTTTATACCAGGGGCCTGGATGGGGCTGTTTGGGAAATATTAGGAGGTGTGGTCTTGTTGGAGGAGGTTTCTGGTGGTTTGCTTTGAGGTTTCAGAAGCCCAAGCCATTCCCAATGTGTTCCCTTTGCCTTGTGCTGTGCTTGAGGATGGAGATGTAAACTCTCAACTACTGCTTCAGCCCCATGCCTGCCTGTCCACCTCCATGCTCCCCACCACGATGGTTATGGAGCCTCTGTGTGTGTGAAGTCAACATCCTCAATTGTGGCAGCACGCTTCATTCAGTAGATACGTTGTCGTGGCGTGTCTGTGTGCTCCTGTGGCTGAGTTTTAGGTTGTTTTAAGCCTTTCTGATTTTACCACAAGACAATGGACGGATTATTTGTGCCTCCGCATAATGGGAACCAATTTCGGAGTTAAAGAGCATCAATGACAATCCCAGCACTAGGGAGGCAGAGGCAGGCGGATCTCTGGGAGTTCAAGGCCAGCCTGGCCTACAAGAGCTAGTTCCGGCATGGGCACCAAAGCTACAGAGAAACCCTGTCTCAAAAAACCAAAAAAAAAAAAAAAAAAGAGCATCAGTGACTTTAACATCATGCTAGATTTCCTGGGAAGCAGCCCCAGTAGCTGGTTTGCTGGTTCGTACCTGTGTTCCCAGCAGGAGGCAGTGTGGTGAGATCTCTGGTTCATACCTGTATTCCCAGCAGGAGGCAATGTGGTGAGATCTCTGGTTCATACCTGTATTCCCAGCAGGAGGCAGTGTGGTGAGATCTCTGGTTCATACCTGTATTCCCAGCAGGAGGCAGCGGTGGTGAGATCTCTGAGAGTCGAGGCCAGCCAGGGCTACATGGTGAGACTCTGTTTGACAGAAGGAAAACAATAGCAATAAACTGTCCAACTACCAAAGTAGAAAAGTCTCTCTCTCTCTCTCTCTCTCTCTCTCTCTCTCTCTCCCTCCCTCCCTCCCTCCCTCCTCACTCTGACTCTCTGAGGATCTCAGTTCCTTTTCAGTGCTGTTGATGGGAGCAACATGGTACTTGGCTGTTGCACAGATTGGCCTTTTTCAGAGCACTTGAGAGGGTGAGGTTCTAGACAGTTTATATTTCTGTGTGAGTCTTCCTCCGTACAGAGCCCAACAGGCCCTCTCAAGGGCCTAATTATCAGTATATTTAAAGTTTAGGCTTAAAAATAGGACTCTGTAGATTTTTATAATGAATGTTTTATGGAAATGAAGCTAGTATTTTATCTGAATTCACATTGGCTCTCGGTTTAGTAAAAAACCCAGTTCTTTCTCCAATGCTCTTTTAAGGAGGCGTGGCAGTATTGTCAGAGTTTGGGAAAATGAAATTGAGTTTTAATTTGTTGTTGTCATTTATTTGGAAGTCGCCCTAAAGGAGTGTTCCTGCAAAGCCAAACATGGAAGCAGTACTTAAGTAAATATCCTAACACAGGAATCAACATCCCTGTCTCCTTCAGGAGGATCTACTGTCTGAATTTCTGATATCTGAAAGACTATTTTCAGTTATATAAAGCTTACTTAATGGATGTGATTGATGCTGGTAATTAGTCGTTTAATTATAAAAGTTCATCAAACCAGAGTTTTAAAAATTAACACATAGCTAAAGACAAGGGTGTAGACTCATTT
Source organism: Microtus oregoni (assembly GCF_018167655.1). Classification (NCBI taxonomy): domain Eukaryota; kingdom Metazoa; phylum Chordata; class Mammalia; order Rodentia; family Cricetidae; genus Microtus; species Microtus oregoni. Next base: position 17,997,290 of record NW_024543208.1, on the reverse strand, counting down.
GCCAGTTTTTTTTTTTAACAAATAAGGTTAAATTATTTTCTCTTTACATGGATCTGCTAATTGGATTCTACTTAAATATTTTTTACATTAATTACCCTCATATGTATTAGCTTTAATGTTTGGCATCTTTTTAAAATGATGTATTTATTTTTATTTTATGTGTATGAGTGTTTGCCTAATGTGTATGTATGTATGCATACCACATGCATGCCTGGTGCCCATAGAGGCCAGAAGAGAGTTTTGGATCCTCTGGAACTGGAGTACAGATAGTTGTGAACCACTGGGTTGGGTCCTCTGTAAGAGCAGTAGATAGCATCTCTCAGCCTTGTTTTTATTCATTAAAGATTTACTTATTTTTATTTTATGCATTAAAGTGTTTTGTCTGCTTGTACCTATTTGCATCACATGTATGCCCAGTGCCCAAAGAGGTCAGAAAGGGGCCTTGGGTCCACAGGCACTGGAGTTACAGGCAGTCGTGAGCTACATGATGTGGGTGCTAGGAACTGAACCTGGGTTCTCTGCAAGAGCAACAAGTGCTCTTCAACACTGAACTATCTTTCCAGTCCTGGAATCTTTTTATTAACGAGTTGAAGAGTTTAGTAATGTATGTGTGTGTGTGTGCATAAATATTTACATATTCTTGTGCATATATACATGTATGTGTGGACACACACATGTGTGAAGGGCAGAGGTTGATCTTAAGTGTCATCTTCTATGACTATCCACTCAAGGTTTTTGGTTTGTTGGTTGGTTGGTTGTTTGGTTTTTGAGACAGGCTCTCTCGCTGAATCAGGAGCTCAGAGAGAGTTACTGTCCCTCCCTCCCCATTGCTGGGCTTACAGGCTCACACCACCACACCTGGGTGGTGTGGATCCAAACTCAGATCCTCATGCTTCAGTAGCAAATGCTTTACCCACCGAGACATCTCCTCAGCCTTGAAAACTTAATCTTTTCTTTTCTTTCTTTCTTTCTTTCTTTCTTTTTTTTTTTTTTTTTGCTTTTTCGAGACAGGGTTTCTCTGTGGTTTTGTAGCCTGTCCTGGAACTAGCTCTTGTAGACCAGGCTGGTCTCGAACTCACAGAGATCTGCCTGCCTCTGCCTCCCAAGTGCTGGGATTAAAGGTGTGCGCCACCACCGCCCGGCTTTCTTTTACATTTTGAGTATTCTAATTTAACTGAAATTTAAAAGACACGTTCTCCCCCTCCCCCATGGATTCCAATTGTTTAATATAGAAATAGCAAGAGTATCTTATTTCACTCTCACTACATTGATACAAAGCTTCCTTTAGCTATATGCTAATGATAAGCCCAAATGGTGCTGGTGAATTTGAGGACTGATGTGGGATTCCCCTATGTATGCTGTGATTACATTAATGAATAAAGAAAACTGGCTTGGCCTCATAGGGTAGAACACAGCTAGGCGGGGAAAACTAAACTGAATGCTGGGAGGAAGAAGGTGAGTCAGGGAGAAGCCATGGAGTCACCACTGGAGACAGATGCGCTGAAACTTTGCTGGTAGGCCACGACCTTGTGGTAATGCACAAATTAATGGAGATGGGTTAAATTAAGATATAAGAGTTAGCAAATAAGCTAGAGTTAATGAGCCAAGCAGTGATTTAATTAATACAGTTTCTGTGTGATTATTTTGGGTCTGAATTGCTGTGTGGCCTTCCTTACAACAGAGGACATTAACAACGACCTGTGGAAAAGTAACATCTTGGCTGAGAGAAGTTAGGGAAACATAGTATTATCTTTTTATTCAAGGATAATTTCTTATGCTCCTGTGGAGGTTTGAATAAAAACAGCCCTCATAGACCCACGTGTTTGAATATTTGGGGCCCAGGTGATGGAACTGTTTAGGAAGGACTAGAAAGTGTGGTCTTGTTGGGATATTCTATAACAGGGAGGTTGAGTCAAAAGACTCAAGCCCTACCCACTGTGCTCTCTGACTCCAGCTTGTATATTAGACATGAGCTCTCAGCTGCTGCTCCAGATGCCCATCGCCATGCCTACACTCTGCCATCATAGATTCTAACCATCTGGAACCTAGGCCCAATTAAGTTCTTCCTTTTCGAAGTTGCCTTGGTCACAGTGTCTTATCACAGCAATGGAAAAGAAACTAAGACAGCTCCACTGCCCACAATGGGCTTATTTAATTTTCCTGAAACTTCTAGCTTTGCTAAATTGGAGTATGTTTTCTTGATTCACTTTCCAAGGAACATCATAATGATATTCAGAGGACAAATTACTAGATAATATGATTCTAGGACAGAGACTATGTCCCATTTGTTTTTGTGATCCACAACGCAGTTGAGACATTTACCTCTTACATATTTTTTAAAAAGTTATGTGAAGAGGGTGATTCTTACCTTCTAACAGCTGAGAAAATCCTCACACACAGCAGGAGGGGTTTGGGAGTCCTATGCAGCAATACATCATTATGATTTGCTTTTTGTTGAATGGTAAAGCATTGCCCCAAAGCAACTTGTGGAGGAAAGGTTTATTTAGCTTGTATGGTTACAGTCCATCATTCAGGGAAGTCAGGGCAGAAGCTCAAGCAGAAGCAGAAAGGTAGGAACCATGGATAAATGCTCCTTACTGGCTTGCTTTCTATGGCTTGCTCAGCTAGTTTTCCTATTGTATTCATTACTGTTCTACTGCTGTAATAAAACACCAAGGAAGCCCAAAAAATGTGAGCCTATTTACACCTTGTCTGGTGGTCAGAGAGTTTGGAGGAGGTTGCTCAAAATAGTTGACAAGTATAGCTACCCAGCCTGACAAAGGATGTGGTTACTTGTTCTTTTGACATTAAGATGGCCCATAAGGTAGATCCATTCCATCTTGACAGACGGTCAGGCTATGCAAATCTACATCTGCTCCATCTTTTATAATATGAGGTTAGCTGGGGAGTGGCTGCCTTCAGGATACTTGGTCTAGAGTGGCTTCACTGCCTAAACAGTAGAATGCTAATGACTTGATGTCTCAAAGTGTGAAGCACTTAGCTGTTCAAGTTGTCTTTTATTTATTTATTTATTTATTTATTTATTTATTTTTCCATTTTTTTTATTGAGAAAAGGAGAAAAAAAAACAAGTTTCCACCTCCTCCCAGCCTCCCATTTCCCTCCCCCTCCTCCCACCCTTCTCCCCCTCCTCCCACCCTTCTCCCCCTCCCCCCACTCCTCTCCCCATCCCTCTCCAGTCTGAAGAGCAGTCAGGGTTCCCTGCCCTGTGGTAAGTCCTAGGTCCTCCCCTCTCCATCCATTTCTAGGAAGGTGAACATCCAAACTGGCTAGGCTCCCACAAAGCCAGCACATTATGTAGGTTCAAAACCCTGTGCCATTGTCCTTGGCTTCTCATCAGCCCTCATTGTTCGCCATGCTCAGAGAGTCCAGTTTTATCCCATGCTTTTTCAGTCACAGTCCAGCTGGCCTTGGTGAGCTCCCAATAGATCAGCCCCACTGTCTCAGTGGGTGGGTGCACCCCTCGTGGTCCCGACTTCTTTGCTCATGTTCTCCCTCCTTCTGCTCCTCATTTGGACCTTGGGAGCTCAGTCCAGTGCTCCAGTGTGGGTCTCTGTCTCTATCTCCATCCATCACCAGATGAAGGTTCTATGATGATATGCAAGATATTCGTCAGTATTGCTATAGGATAGGGTCATTTCAGGTTCCCTATCCTCAGCTGCCCAAGGAACTGACTGGGGACCTTGGCTTAATGACTTCTCAAATTTTGCATGCAAATGGATGGAAATAGAAAACACTATCCTGAGTGAGGTAACCCAGACCCAAAAAGATGAACATGGGATGTACTCACTCATAATTGGTTTCTAGCCATAAACAAGGGTCACGGAGTCTACAATTGGTGATCCCAAAGAAGCTAAGTAAGAAGGTGAACCAAAGGAAAAACATATAGTTGTCCTCTTGGCTATGGGAAGTAGACAAAATGGCCGGGGAGAAAATTGAGATCTTGGGGGTGGGGTGGGATGGTGGTAAGGGGAGATGGGGAGAGTAAAGGGAGAAGGGGAGAATGGGGGGAACTTGGGGAAAAAGGAGGATTGGGATAAAGGAAGGTTGGATAGGGGAGCACGGAAGCACAATTCTTAGTTAAGGGAGCCACCTTAGAGTTGGAAAGAGACTTGAACCTAGAGTGGCTTCAAGTTGTCTTTTGTATCACACTAAAGAAGTCTTTTGTTGCCTTCTTCCCCCTTTTGTGATGGCGTATAAAAGTGCATGGAAAATTAAACACAGGTGATTTCAGTATTCACTGGAACTCCCTCCCAGTACTATTCTATGGTTTCTGTTTTATTATTTTCACGTCTTTGTACTATTTACTTGTCTTTCTAATCCGTGTGCATGTGGTATACCTGGAAAGTAGTATTTTTGTCGAGGCTGGAAGCCAACAAAACACCATGACCAAAGCAACTTCTAAAATAAAGCACGAAACTGGGCTTATGATTTCAGAGTGTTGGAGTCCATAATGGCAGAGCAAAGACACAGTGGCAGGAAGAGCTATGAACTCACATCTCAACACTGCAAGTATGAGTCACACAACACAAGGAATGGTCTTTCGACATCGCAACTGTTCCAGTGACACACCTCCTAACCCTTCCCAAGCAGTTCCACTAACTGGGGATCAAGTATTCAGACATATGAGCCTATGGGGGCCATCCTCATTCAAACAATCACACCCATGCAATCAAAGACCACCTGTCCAGAAGTGCTACTACCAAAGAGGGCAAGGCACTCACACATCAACAACGAATCAACACCATGCCCCACAGATATGTTCACAAGCCTATCTACTGGGGGCCAGTCCTCAGCTGGCATACCCTCCTCCCAGGTGACTACAGTTTGTATCAAGTTGACAAAACCTAAGCTGCACACATGCCATCCTCTAGGTATAACATGCAGATTTCCATAGCATTCAGAGAGCACAGTGCATGTTCCATGTCTGCAGAACTTGGAAAAGCAGAGGACATTATGACAAAATTTCTGTTAGACCAAAATTTAGCTGCAGGTTTTTTGGAAAAATGCGGTTCTTTTTATTTACAATTTTTTTTGCATTAGGTAATTTATTTGTAATTGCAGCTGTTCTCTGCAGTGCAAATGTTTGGTTGACATCTGGGTCCATCACCACTAGAAGTACGGCCACAGCCTCTGCCTAACTGGAGGGATTAATAATTCTAGATGATTTGAATCCAACCTTTTCCTTTGTACATACAGATAACTGAGAGTCAACTGCTTCTATTTTTAATATTTATTAATGTTTTATCACATGATACTATTTACTTAATTATATAGTAATATAATGAAGCCAAATCATTAACATAAAGGATTAATGATATCATTAATATTAATACTTAAATTTTGTGTGTATGTACTTTTTTGTAGTGCTGGATCTCTTTATTTATTTATTTATTTATTTATTTATTTTTTGGTTTTTTGAGACAGGGTTTCTCTGTGGTTTTGGAGCCTGTCCTGGAACTAGCTCTTGTAGACCAGGCTAGTCTCTAACTCACAGAGATCCGCCTGCCTCTGCCTCCCGAGTGCTGGGATTAAAGGCATGCGCCACCACTGCCCGGCTGGATCTCTTTTTTTAAACACAGGGCTTAATAAGTGATAAACTGTACTATTGAGTTGCAGATCCAGTTTCTAATAATGAAATTTTAAAGAAGTGAAGACATAAAAGTCACAAAACAAATGCTTTATATTATGTTTACTTGCTTATAGTTACATTTTAGAGATTTCCAGTTATTCTTTCTTTGAATTTTGGTTTGGTGTATGTGTTTTGTACACTGGTGTCTGTGGGTATGCATGCCAGTGGTATCTTCCCTGATTCTCTCTGCCTTATTTTTGAGACGGGGTCTCTCACTGAACTTGGAGTTCATCTCTGGCTGGGCTTGCCAGGCAATGAGCTCCAGAGATCTTCCCGTCTCTGTATCTTAACCCTGGGGTTTGGGCATACTGTTTCACCGTCCCTGACTTTTACGTGGTGTTGGGGATCCAAACTCAGGTTCTTGTATTCTCATGGCAGGGAAGTTACCTACTGAGCCATCCTCCGAGCCCCAGATTTTCTACGATATATCTAAGTTCTCTAATAGCCTTATCCTTTGGTTTCAACTATATATTTCTTTATTGTAGATTCAAATTCCCAAGGGTTACCTTGCTAGAATCCATGTCTCCTTGATTTGGGCAGAGATGATTAATTACTTAGAAGCACGGGTATAACAAAACTAATTTAACTCTATTTTATTTAAGTAGTATATTTTCTGTCTTGAGAGAACCCTTCTAGTGAATAAAAGGAAAAACAGGTCTTTTATAGAAAGTTATTAAGACATTTATATGGGAAACATAATCTCTAACTTAACAACTCAGGAAAATTGTTTGAGTTAAGATGCAAGTTTGTAAGAATCTATATAAACTTATGAAAGACATGACTAATATTTTCATCTTGAGGTACAAATAGTGACACCAAATACATTTTATGTTCCTTTTCTATCTTGTTTTTCAAAAGTGATAATTAATGAACATTTAAGTTTTAAAACCCCAATCATAATGTCAGGTACTTTGTTAAATTAAAATTCCAGACACTAGAGTTTGAGCACCGACTGAAACATTAGACTCCTGCGGGTTAACAATGTTAGGACACACAACGAATATTTAAGTGAAATACAATTTGACAGAAGTGTAGATGAGAAAACTTGAGTCCATTAGGAATTCTGAAGGAACATAAATCTCCCTGTGACAAGGAGCGTTGGGAGGGAGGAATGCAGGACAGTGTGCGTAGCATGTACTCCAAACCCCAAATCATTAAGTTGTGTAATTTTTCCAAAGAAGTGCTGGTGGTTAGTTTCGTGTACCTTGGACCTAGGACGTGAGGTAGTGAAGACTGGCAATGGTAGCTGGAGAGGCCTGGAGGTTAGGAATGTTCCCAGGCGGGGATGATGCTGGGAATTTGAGATTGTATAAGTCAGCAGAGTCAGTAAACAGAATAGTGTAGTAGTGTAAGTTAGGTTCTGAGCTAAGGTAATGATGGGAGGGAAAGGAGGAAACTGAGAACATTTAAGAATCAGAGTTCTAGCCGGGTGGTGGTGATGCATGCCTTTAATCCCAGCACTTGGAAGGCAGAGGCATGTGGATCTCTGTGAGTTTGAGGCCAGCCTGATCTATAAGAGCTAGTTCCAGGACAGGTTGCAAAGCTAGAGAGAAACCTTGTCTCGACCCCCACCCCTGCAAAAAAAAAAAAAAAAAGAATCTGAGTTCTTCCACAGTGGATGTGGATTTCCTGCACTTTACCACTTGGAAAACTGGGTTTTACGAATGCTGTCAATCACAGAAAGGGTAAAGGTGATGCTAACACAACTGGCTTAGTCAGTCAGGCGAGTTAGGTAAACCTGTAGAAACAGGAGAGTGTTTTCCGTGCTTACAGCAGGTGGATCCAGGCAAGGAAATCCCACTCCTAGATTCTTCCTCCCAGTTTCTCTGCCTGGAAGTCCCGCCTATTCTCTCCTGCCTAACTATTGGCCATTAGCTCTTTATTAAGCCAATCAGAAGGTGCCTTAGGCAGAGACACATCTATGTTTTCAGTGTAAACAAATATTTCCCAGTGCAGAGGCCGAGGTTGTCTGGAGAGGAATAATCCACAGCAAGAGAAGAAAGCCAAGGAGGAAACAGCAGGAAGCAAACGTTTACAAGGAAGGGAAAGGAAGACAAAGACGTTGGCTTCTGGTTCAAGATTTGGTTAGCCAAATCCCAAGGCACTACTAAAATGCTAATGAAAATTCACAAGAAGATGAAAGGTCATTGTAACTTTAGACACAAAACATAAAATCACCATTTGTTAGAATCTGTGAGGAATTTTCCACTCAATATGGAGCATGTGGAAGTAATTTATACGAAAGTTGGCCATCTCCATATGTATTAATCTCCAAAGTAGAACTTAGAGCTGGTTGAAATTTAAGAAGAATGTAAGTAAGACAAAAAACAAGAACATCATCGTGGCGTTTTGTATGCAATTTCATTTTCGAAACTGTGTGGAGTGGGTGCTTGGATCTATTAAGAATAGGCAAATGTCATACCTTTATTTAAGACAAATAAAAATTCAAAGTAAAAACAACTCAAATGCCCATCAGGAATAAAATGGGGGACGGTATTATGATATGTTGATACAACAGAAAGCTTTCTAGCCATGAAAACTAATGTATTACAGGAAAGAAATGTGAATATATCATGTCTAGAAGCAATCCCTTACAAAGTACAGACTCTTTGATCCCATAAAGCTCAAGGACAAGCAGCATTAATCTGAGGAGGTGGCACTCAGCAGGGTGCCCCTGAAGATACCAACTGGGAAGGGTTGAGGAAGCTCTGAGTGCTAACGTTGTTCACATCATGCCTGTGTCTGAGTGATGGATCAGTGGTTAGTGCTTGGTACGCAAACCTGAAGGCTGCATTTGAGCTCCAGAAGTCAGGTAAAGGCAGAGAGAGAAAATGGGCTCCAGGGAGTTCTTCTCCGACCCCTGTTGTCTGCCATGACACATGCACACCTGAGCTCCCACAGATGTGCGCACACCTGTCCTCCCAATAGCCAATAACTCATTAGTCAAAGAATTTATAAGGTGTATTAGAAAGGAACTTAGTTGAACGAGCATGAAAACATAATGTGCCCAAGTTCCTGGGATATTCCATGCTAAAGGAAATTTATACTGTATATTAAATGGTTATACTAGAAAGAAGAGAGGCTTTCAATTCACAGTCTGTTTCCACTTAAACTAGGAAAATTAAACCACAGCAAATAGGAGGGAAAAGAGACCAGAAGTTCAGAGAATAGTTACAGGAGAAAATGAGAAAATCAATTCAACGAAAAATGACTCATTGAAGAATATCAATAAATTTTATCAAGACCAGCCAGGGTGGGGTGGGGAGAAGAGAGGGGAGAATTACTCTCGGGAATGAAAGATGGGGCCTAATGACAAAACTTACAGACATTAGCAGGATAATAAGGGACTATAGCAACACCTTTGTACATATACACTCTATAATACAGATGAATTGACACATATTAAAAATATTTATTTATTGTGCATACAAGTGTGTGTGTGTGTGTGTGTGTCTGTACACCTTGGCTGGTCTGTATACTGCAGACAGAGGAGACTTTGAAGATCAGTTTTCCTACAGAAAAGACCATGCAGACCCTGGCATTGAACTCATGTCATCATACTTGCTGGCAGCTGGCACTTGCCTTTACTGAGCAAGCCATCTTGTTGGCACCTGAACAGATTTCTTCAGGAAACTAATTCTTTTATTTGTTTGTTTTGCCTTAGACAGAGTCTCATGCAGCCCATGGTGGCTCTGAACTCGCAACGAAGCTGAGAATGACACCGAACATCTGATCTCTCCCTCCAGATGTTGGGGTACAGATGTACTTCCCCATGCCCAGCTCTAAAAACTACTAAGGCTGACTCAAGAGCAAATAATATTGTTACTCCTGTAAATAATAAAGAAACCAATCTGTAGGTATCATAATCAGGTTTATATTTCTGTGATAAAACACTTTTAAAAACCAGCTTGGGTATAAGATAGGATCATTTCAGGTTCCCTTTCCTCAGCTGCCCCAGGAACTAACTGGGGACCTCGTCTTGGGCACCTGGAAGTCCCTCTAGGTCCAAGTCTCTTGCCAGCCCTAAGATGGCTCCCTTAATTAAGATATGTGCTTCCATACTGATGAGTATTTTGCATATCACCATAGAACCTTCATCTGGCGATGGATGGAGATAGAGACAGAGACCCACACTGGAGCACTGGACTGAGCTCCCAAAGTCCCAATGAGGAACAGAAGGAGGGAGAACATGAGCAAAGAAGTCAGGACCACAAGGGGTGCACCCACCCACGGAGACAGTGAGGCTGATCTATTGGAGCTCACCAAGGCCAGCTGGACTGTGACTGAAAAAGCATGGGATAAAACCGGACTCTCTGAATATGGCGGACAATGAGGGCTGCTGAGAAGCCAAGGACAATGGCACTGGGTTTTGATCCTACGTAATGTGCTGGCTTTGTGGGAGCCTAGCCAGTTTGGATGTTCTCCTTCCTAGACCAGGATGGAGAGGGGAGGACTTTAGACTTTCCACAGGGCAGGGAACACTGACTGCTCTTCAGACTGGAGAGGGAGGGGGAGAGGAGTAGGGGGAGGGGGAGAGGAGTGGGGAGAAGGGGAGAGGAGTGGGGGGAAGAAGAGAGGAGTGGGGGAGGGGGGAGGAGTGGGAGGCTCGGAGGAGGCGGAAATTTTTTTTTCTCAATAAAAAAAAATTAAAAAAAAAAACAACCCAGCTTGGGGAGGAAAGAGTTTGTTTGGCTTACAGGTCCCAGTGAATCCCTGAGGGAAGTCAGGGCAGGCGCTTAAGCAGAGCCACAGAGGAGTCCTGCTAACTGGCTTGCTTTCACAGCTTGCTCAGCCTGCCCAGAACCCACAGAGGGAGGGCTGTCCTCCCATATCAAAATTAATCATCAAGAAAATGGCTCCCAGACTTGCCTACAGGACGGTCTAATAGAACCATACTCTTAGTTGAGGTTCCCTGTTCTCAGATTGATTCCAGCTTGTGTTAAGTTGACAATAAAATCTGACCGACATAGTAGGTAAAATCTTTTCACCTTAAAATCTCCATAATTTAAGCCAGGCATGGTGGTACATGTCCTCAATCCCAGCCTTCGGAGAGAGAGACGTGGGTAAAACTTCGTGAGTTTGAGGCCAGCCTGCTGCACATCACCCAGAAATAAATTGCTACTGTATCAAAAAAAAAAAAAAAAAAAAAAAGCCCAAAGAGCTCTCCACACAAACTGACCAAAAGGGGATGTGTATCAAACAACAAAACAAAATTTCACATAAACATTTATAATAATTTACCACATATCCAAATATCCAGGCACTGTAGCCAATCCAAATTAACACATGAAAGTAACCATGGCACCCACAGAGAAAAGAATGATACAACTTCCACATGAATTACTAAAGCACAGAGAAGTGTAGGGAGTGTCTTCTCATTCATTTTGTGAGAATGACGTTACACGGGGGTCAACCTGGAATGAATGCAAGGCCAGTTCAGACTCTGAAGAACCAAGCAGCACACCTGAGCATGCTAGTCACCATTATCCACAGCAAAACCCCAAAGCACAGCAGCATCGCAGATGGAAGGCAAAGGAAAAAAAATTGACAAAACTTAGCCCTTATACACGACCACTTTCAGAAAACTGACACCAGAGGGAAAGATCTAAAATCTGACAAAGAACAGCTGTAAAACAAAGACAAACAGACAAACAAACACAACAAAGTCCATAGGCTGCACCATATCTGCTGACTTTCTCTTAATATCAGAGGGAGAAGGCAACAAAGACTACTCTCACTGTTTATGCTCAATATGATGGGAGTGGTCCTATTACACTAGACAATAAAGTATATAAAACACATAATGCTGGAAAAGAAGAGTTAGGCTGTATTTGAGGATTGTATGGTTGTTCATGTAAAAAACAACTCAAAGAATCTCCGAAAAACCTACCAGAAATAATGAACAAGCTAAGCAAACTCATAGAATACAAAGTTTGCATTAATAAACCTTTAATAGTTCGTGCGTTATCAACAATTAGAATTTTTGTTTTAAAGAATCCTCCCACCCTGTCTTTCCTTTTGAAAGAAGGGAGAGAGGGGAATGAATGCATGGACGGAAGGAAGATGTAAAGAATGTCCAAGTAATGTGTAAGATACCCTGTGTTTAAAAAATATATTCTATATGCTTTGTGTTTGAAATATTTTACTAAAAAGGGATTCTTTATCTTTATAAATAAGAAAATAAAGCATAAAAATGCAATCTTTTTATCCAAAACTTAGCATTCTGCTGTATAAGCTTCCAGATGGTACCTTATTTACTAGTCTACATACAGTATGTGTAAGGCTGGTTGGCAGCTTTTTAATCTTGATAGGGGTATCTCTTCTCCCGCTCCCCAGCCCCACGCCCCACCAGAATTTTCCATAGGCCTTATATTTCAAGGAGATATGTGTTTTATTTCAAGGAAAGATGTATTCTTTCTCTGTCCTCCTGAATTAACACCCTGTTTGTAGATAGTGCAGGTAGGGCTTCTACTGACCACTTGGGGGCTATCTCAAGCTATTTCAGATCGACTAGATGGGGACGGTCAACACTTCTCAAACTGAGTCTTACTGCCTAACAGGAACTCATGGATCAACCCCGTGTGAAACGAAGTCGCTTGGCCCTAACGCCCGATTTTCTGACACCGTTTAACGTACATTAATAAAAAACTATAATCGCACAGGGTTAGTATACGCCCCTTCCTTACATGACCACTGCGGCTGCGCGCCACAAGTGCGGACTACATCTCCCAGGATGTACTGTGTTACCGCCCGCGCAGTCTTACTTCCTGTGTAGGACTTCCTGAGTGTTTGGTAGCCTTGCAGAGTACTAGAGATCGAGGCTTCTTAGGAAGGCATGGGGACTAGCTTGTATTTTCCTGGGCGGTGAAGGGGACAGCAAATCACAACAGGGCGATATCCGTCTCATTTTTCTGGTGCGCGCAGACCTTGCTCTGCTGGGAGAGGCTCTGGCACCGCCTTCAGGCAGGCCCCTCATAGGTGGTTGGCTGTTGCTCTTGTCATTCAGTCGTGTCCTTAAACTTCTCGGAGAGCCTCAGTGATACAGGCCGGCAGTCCTGAGTCATGGTTGCTTGGTGACCTTTTGCTTTGTTTTGCTTTCTTTTAATAGCGGCTATTTTAGTTAAAAATAAGAACACTATAGACTAAGTTGTTAGATAATTTATTCTGCAAACGTATGCGTGCTTTCTTTAACAGGTGTTTCTACAGACTGTTTTTTTTTTTTTTTTTTTTTTTAGGATTGGCCTGAAATCCTTATTTTCCTAATTGTTTAAAACCGATTACTGCTACGGTGTCCTGAAGATACTACTTACTTAGGGGAAAATGAGAAGTTTCTTCAGTATTAGTTAACCGACTGCGTGTGTGTGTGTGTGTGTGTGTGTGTGTAACTTTTAGGGAGCTACCATTGAAAAGGGCTAAAGGGTGAATATAGTGATATGGTGAGCTGAACGTACTGCTCAGTACTAGAATCCTTCCTTTTTTGAAACCCTAGATTCAAAAAAAGGATCAGTGACTCAGAACTGGGCATACATAATTTTATAAAAAGACGTTGTTGAAGAAGTAAGTGAAGCAGGAGTCAGGGTGGGAGAGGGCAGAGGGACAGGGGTGGCATGGGGTAAAGGCATGTCTTTAATCCCAACACTCCGGAGGCAGGGGCAGGGAGATTTCTGTGCATCCGAGGTCAGCCTGGTCTACAGAGCGAGTTCCATGACTGCCAAGGCTACACACACACACACACACACACACACACACACACACACACGGGAGGGGGAGATAAAAGAAAAGGAATAGATGTCTTGGGGGCTTGGCTTTGTTGGCTCTGTAGTCTCTTGAGTATTAGGGTACCTCTGTGAGCCTCTGCTCCTTCCTCTGTGAAAAGGATATTATCAGTCCTCCCTACTTGATAGTTTTCCTGAAGGCAATTCAAAACGAGATGTAAACGAAGTTTCTATGCTCTATGAAGTCCCTAAACGTGAGATGATAATAACGACAGCAGCAGTAGTCATGGTAATAATAATACTGGTGGGGACTGTGTAATAAGAGGGCAGACAACTAGAAATGCTAGCTAAGATAGAAGGGTTGGGGAGGTGACTTGCTAGTCAAGAGCACTTGCTGCTCTTATCAAGAGCTCTGGCTCAATTCCAGTTTATAACCCCAGCTCCCAAGGATCTAGCATCATCTTCTGGTCTCTATGACCACTGTGCTCACCTGCAGAAATCCCCACATAACTAGAAGTCAACTACCAAAAAAAAAAAAAAAGGAAAGAAAGAAAAGTTGAACTATTGATTATGAAAGTGGGGTAATTGTGGCATCCACCTTTAATCCCAGTGTTCTGGAGGAGCAGGCAGGCAGATCTCTGTGAGTTTGAGGCCAGCCTAGTATACACAGAGTGAGTTTCAGGACAGCCAAGGTCTACACAGAGAAACCCTATCTCAATAAACAACAACAACAAAAAAGAATGTTGACTATAAACTAAGGGTGGTCAGTGAAGCAAGTGACTCTGGGAAGGGCATGAGGATCTCAGAGGAGACAGGGTAGTTGTGAGTTCCTACGTTTGCTCTGTAAGGGTCAGGCTGGAGGAGTCACATCTGACTTGGTCACAGTTGTCTGTCAGCATCTTAATGTCTAATATAGTGCTTTTGCTTTATTTCTTGTGTTAAGTACTTCATGCGTGAGTGAGAGCAGTATACATTAATATATATACATGCATACATATGTGTGCTTTATACACACCATGTGTACATAGTTGCATCTATTAGATATGCATATAGTACATATAATGGTAAAAATAAAATGGCACCATTCCCTGAGGGGTGGCAGTGGGCAGTAGGCCACAAGGGGCAGCAGGTCCCAGGCAGGGAGCCCCATATGGGTGAAAGACCTGGGCGGGTCAGCCAGTCCTATGAGGAGCTGCTGCGGGTGATAGACAGAACTGGATAGGCATGCCATGCTGAGTGAGGTTGGATATTTATTTAGTGGGTTATGGAAGGGAAGAGGAAAGGAGAGAGGGAGGGAAAAGGGGGATGGAAAGAGAGAGAGGCAGAGAGAAAGAGAAATGGGGGAGGAGAGAAGAGAGGAGAAGATACCTCTTGGGGAGAGAGACAGAAAAGAAAGAGCTTGCACCCTGGAAGTGGAAAGATCTGCTTGCCTTGGCAGAAGAGGAGGGAAGTGGGTGGGGCTTGTCTCTTAAAGGGACAGGGCAGACCATTACAATACATATGCATGCATATATATGATGTATATACACATGATTGAAAAAGTACTAGGAGATTCATTTCAAGGAAGTGTCATATACAATTTGGGGGACTGGAGAGTCTGAGATCTGTAGGGCAGGCAGGTAGTCTAAACTCTGAATGATTCACAGCCTTCCTAATGCTCCAGCCCTTTAGTACAGTTCTTCATGTGGTGACCCCCACCATAACATTCTTCTGTTGCTACTTCATAACTGTAATTTTGCTACTCTTATGGATCATAATGTAGATATCTGCTATGTGACCCCTGTGAGAGGGTCACATGATTCCAAAGGGGTCGTTACCCACAGGTTGAGAACTGCTGCTCTTTAAGGTAAGAGTTGATGTCGGAATCTTGAGGCAGGGTTTCTTCCTCAGGGAAACCTTAATTTTGATTCTATTATTAAGCATTTCAACTGATTTCTTGAGGTCCATTCACGTTATTGAGGATTGTCTTTTACTCAGAGTCAAGATATGTTTCTTAACCCCCCCCCAAATCATGTTACTCACATATCCAAAATACCTACAAAGAAACTCCCTGCCTTTGTGTTCAACTTGCTCTGTACAGTGTCAGAGCATGCTCGCTTTAATCCAGGGTCTTATTGTTTCGAACAGAATGGACATCTCTCTGTGTATACAACCCATAAAAATGATGAATTGACCAAACCTTTCAGTCTGCCCCGAGCTTCCACCCAAAGTGTAGAGTTAGTTGGTTCCAGGTCAGAGCCTCTATTCATGTGCCTCCTACAGACCCATGAGAATGAAGCCGCACTTTGCGGCTGATGTTCTGCCCCCTAGGATTCCTTTATTCTCCTGAGTCTGTCTGTGGCTTTGGCCAACAAGAGAGATGCTAACCCTGACCCGGCAGCCTCGTGATTATGACCATGTACAGCCAAACAGCTCTTTAAAAAGATCTAAAGAACTATACATGCACAGTGAATTCTGATTGTGGCTTGTTGCTCGCATGGCAGTATAATTTCTAGGCTTCAAACCCTATTGATTGCCTCTTAATACACTTTTCCTGATCTGTGTGTTGGGTGTTCGCCAGAAAAAATATCCATTCTAAAAAACGGCATTTTGAACTTGGTCGGGTTCTGACATCATGCCTGATTCTGTGAGGAATGATGGATAGCAAGAGAGGGAGATTTCACGTTGAGGCTTTTTGGATGGCTTTTCTGGTTCTGGTTCTGTCTGACTATAGCTAGTTACAAGTTTTGTGTTTGTTTAAGGTGTGGGCAGATTGTGAAGAAGTAGACAGTTGGCCAAGGCGTTGAGAGCTGTGTTTGTTGCTTCTTTGTTTTTGCTTTATTCTACTAGGAGACGTGAAAAGAAGTGCTGTAGTCTAAACACGATAGATGCCACCCACCCCTCCCTCCCTCCCCACGCCCTAGGAAGGACCATGGAGGTGCAACCAGCATTCTTTTGGACGTAGCAGGTTTAAGATGCTTGGTCTTGAGGATGAAACCAGGAGCACCTTGACCTTTTCTCGTTAAGAGTTTCTTGCCCAAAAGTTAGGAATGACATCATGAAACTGTCGTGGTTTTGAGCTGTTTCTTTCCCAAGTGGGAAACAGTGGGTTATTCTTTGCTGTCCTGTGTGCCTAGTTTTCAGCCTGTTCATAATAAACAGCAATGATTGCATCTATATTATTTTTGAATCAAGAAAGCACCTGACGTTCTGTGTACGGCATTGAAAGGTCTTGATAAATCCTAGCATGAGCACTTGAGTAGGACTCTTTGTTTCACTATTTTGTGTTGTTTTAGATGTGGACTGTTTGAACCAGTGTCCTTTCTAATAACTCACACTTCCCAAGGCAGTTGGAAACGTCACTTTGTTATTAACACTGTCCCTCAGCCTCCGGTCATTCATGTGGGTGCCACCCACATGAAGTTGTGGTGTTTTTAAAAGAAGGAGTGTTGTAATTATTCCCACCAGTGTGTGTGTGTGTGTGTGTGTGTGTGTGTGTGTGTGTGTGTGGCTGTGTGCATGTACATGTAAGCAGCTATGTATGGGAACCCGAGGTTAGCTTTGGGTTTTGTTCTTCGGTAGCTGGCCACCTCGTGTTTGGAAACAGGGTCTCCTACTGGAACCCAGGGCTCCCCAATTATGCTTGGCTGTCTGGCAAGTGAGCCTCAGGGACCCGTTTGTCTCTGCCTCCCCAACAGTGGGAATATAACTAGACATTACCATGCCCAGTGTTCTCCATGGGAGTGGAATTCAGGTCATCATGGCTGAGCTGCAAACACTTAATTAATTGAACCCTGGCCTGACTATCAGTTTTTTAGTACAGGGTGGGGGAAGGAAGAACTCAGGTTCTATTTAAATGTTGTCCTTTTCATTCCTGGACTGTGTCAGCTGAGGTCACTGGGTAAATCTCCAAGATTCCTGCCTCTTCCCAGGGACACCCTGGCTCTGAGTTCTTGTTCCCACCTAACCCATGATCTCAGTTCCTGGAAGATTTTTTTAAAACTACTTTTCTGCGTTCTTATCAGATATTTTTCATAAGACAGCATTCTCTAGTGTTTTTTAGTTTCTTCATAGGTGCTCTGCATGTTTGATTTCTTGAGCTCTTTTTCTTTCTGACTTTTTAAGAATTAAAATTTTATTCTTCATCAGACAAGAACATTTATGCCTCAAAAATCCACTCAGGTTGAATGTTCAGAATCTTACCAATGTACCCTGCTTGTAAAGTTATTCATCACCTAATGTTGGCACAAGTTGTTATTTTAATCCTTCCCCCCTCCCCCCAGCATCCTTTTTAGGTGGGCATATTATTTTCTAACAAATATGAATTAGAGCATGTTTTAAAAGTTTATTTTGTATTAACAATTCTTTTTATCCCAACAAGTAAATGCCACGTATGTGTTAACGCTCATGGATGAAAACAGAATAGGGTACAACAGCACAAAGACACCAAAAAAGTCACCCCTCATAAAGTTTATGTGCCAGTGAGGGACAGAAAGTGACTAAAACAATAAATTATGCAGGGGCGGGCAGTGGAAGATGCTAGGGAGCAAGATAATGCAGGGTAAGGGGCAGCAAACAATGGCGTTGTTATCCTAGGCAGGATGGTAGGGAGAGGTATCTGAGGAGGTGTGGCCATGGAGAGGTTCCAGGATAGAGAAAGAGAGTCAGTCATGTGCTGATCATGGGGAAGAGAATCCCAAATAAAGATACAGGAGATGTGAATACCTGGAGGAGAAGCAGCCGAAAGGGGGGCAGAGTGGCTGGAGAGCAGAGAGAGAGCAGAGGAATAAGAAAAGACATAGCAGTGGGAGCCGAAAGCCAGATTATAGCGCCTTCCTGGTTAAGGAAGGACTTTGGGTTATATTTTAAGTGTGGCGGGGGTCATTGGAGGTTTCGCATATTGGCTTGTGCTTTGTGTTTGAAATGAAACCATACAATAAGATTTATTTATTAAAAATTGCACAGTCCAGTGGTTTTTGTATAAACCTTCAACACTATTTAATTTTGCAACCTTCAGCACCACTCAATTCCAGAACATTAATCACCCCCGCCCTTTAGCTGCCTTATGAGTAGTTACTCCCAATTCTCTTCTAGATCCTGAAGCTCACTAATCCACTTTCTACCTCTGTAGATTTACCCATCTTGGACATTTCATGCAAACAGAACCATACAGTGTGTGAATCTGTGTGTTTGGTTGCTTTCACGTTACTTGGTATTTTCAGAGCTCATCCATTCATTGGTGTTTAGTTATTTTCATTTCCAGATAATATTTTTTTTTTTTTGCCAATTGGTCCACCACTGGGTATTTGGGGTCATTTCTACTTGTGGCTATTATAAATAATGCTACCATGAGCATTGTGTACAGTTTTTTTGTTTTCATTTCTCTTGAGTATAGCTACATATAGAGCTAGTAAATCATATAGTAACTTCATGATTAAGTTTTTTTAATTACTTTTTTTGAGACAAGGTGTTTCTGTATCCAGACTCTGGTATCCACCCCTGAGTGCTGAGATTAGAGACATGCACCTCTATGCTTAGCTAGTATCTCCATGCTCAAGGTTGGATCTGTATCAGCAATATGTAAGTGTTTTGATTTTTTCCACATCCTCAGTAACATGACATTCCTTTATTTATCAATTATAACCATTGAGCATGTGCAAAGTGCTGTCCCATATTGCTTTGATTTCACTTTCCCTAATAGCTACTGCAATTGAAAGTCTTTTCACATCCTCTTTGGATATCTGTATATGTCTCTATGTATGGGAAATGACTATTAAAATCTCCTGCGATTGATGGTATCTCCCAAAGTTTGTGCATTGGAAACTTGCTCCCTAGGGTGGCTATCATGGGACATGGGACCATTAAGAGGGGCTGGCAGTCATGAATGGATTATTGTTATCATGGGAGTGAGGTCTATGAAAGGACATGTTTAGTGCCATCTTGTTCGATCTTACCCTCTTTTTGCTGACCCATTGATTTTGGAGCTCCCAGCCTCTACATCTATGAATGTATAAATTTCTCTTTATTAGAAATTTCCCTATCTTTCAGAGCAATACAAATGGACTCAATAAAAAAATCCTATGTATTTTAATGGATCATGCGATTTAAAAAGGTTTGTTTGCTTGATTTACGTGTATGTGCCTGTGTGTGAGTGGGTGCCACATGCATGCAGGTGTCTGTGGAGGCCAGGAGAGAGCATCAGACACCCTGGCACTAGTTACAGGTGCTTGTGAGCAGCCCTGTGAGCAGGGGTGCTGGGAACTGAACCTGGGTTATGCAAGAGCAGTAGGTGTTCCTAACTGCTGAGCCACTCTCCAGCCTCTGGATTCTAGATTTCAAATCCACAGTTATGAAAGTTGTTTTGATATTCTTGACACTTGACCTCTGTTAGATATGTGGCTTGCTCTTCTGTTTTTCCCAATTTTGCCAGTTATCTTTTCACATCTCTGATAAGGCCCATCAAAAGATCCTCATTCATTCATTAATTCTCTTGAGATAAGATCTCCTTCTGTAGCCCAAGCAACGAAACAGTGGAATAATGTCTGTGAGGTACTGAAAGGTGCTGCCTGCCTAGCGTTGTACACCCCAAACAGGGACACGGGATGCCCGGATGATGTTTTTTTGCTTCCCAGATACTCAAATGCTGAAGCGATGCAACAGACTCATGTTATAACTCATGTTATAGTTAGAAAGGAAAAACAAAGAAAGAAGAATGAAAGAGATAATTGCATGGGTAGAAATATAAGATCTAAAAAAAAATTTAAATTTCTCTAGAAGATGATTGACTATTGATTCTTGCTGTTTCAAGACAAGGTCTTCATGTTTGGCCTGGAACACAATCTTCCTGCCTCAGCCTTCTCAGTGCTGGCATTCCAGGTGTAAGCTACACTAGACTATTGACTACTTAAACAAAACTAAGTCATGCAATGCTCATTATGTATATAAATGTAAACTCTATGGTAATAGCAAAAATAGTAGAAGCAAGAATGGAAGTAACATTTACACAATGGAGTACTACACGGCAGGAAAAAATAACGGCACCTTGAAATTTGCAGGCAAACAGATGGAGCTAGAAAACATGATTTTGAGTGGGTAACCCAGACCCAGAAAGACAATTATCACATGTACTCACTCATAAGTAGTTTGTAAACATAAACCAAAGAAAACCAGCCTATAAATTACAATCCCAGAGAATCTAGACAACAATGAGGATCCTAAGAGAGACTTACATAGATCTAATCTACATGAAAAGTAGAAAAAGACAAGATCTTCTGAGCAAATTTGGAGCATGGGGACCATGGAAGAGGGTTGAAGGGGAGGGGAGAGGCAAGGAGGGGAGCAGAAAAAAAAATGTAGAGCTCAATAAAAATCAATAAAAAAGAATGGAAGTAAGCTACTTTTAGGTTTTAATCTATACATTAAGCATGGTAGCAACTGAAAGATTGTGGTAAATTAGTCCCTTAGTAAGTTATGTAGATTATACATCCTAATCACTAAAACAATGAGGCAGTTATAGCAAAAATACAAAAATAATAAAAAATAAAAGGCAAAAAAGACAGAAAAAAGAAAAACGGTGTTGGGACAGAGTGAAAACTCATAGAAAAATGACAGATGTTCATATCATTTGTCATATCAGCAATTTCATTACATGTAAATGGCCTAAATTTAATGGTAGAGATTTTTACATGAGATAACGTAGAATTTGCTTCTGGGCATGCTAAGTTTGATTCATCTCTATGCTACCTAAATAATCATAACTCACACAGGAGCTGCAAAATGATGAAAGCATGACCATTGCCACGTGAATACTAACCAGAGAGTCTGACTCCCTAACAGTGGATTTCAGAGCTATTGCTCTGAAACATGGATGGATATTGGTCTGAACACGGATAGCTAGAAGCACTCCATTCAGGTCAGTATTTGACTTTTTAATAAGACCCTCAAGACAGAAAAACAATATAATTGAGCTAGACATTAACATCGAAAGCCCCAGAATATTTATCTGGAAAGGCTAGATTATGCGTTCTTCTCAAGTACACCTGGAATATGCCAACGGGAAATAAACGAGTTTCAATTCTTTTGGGCTCTGAAGTTGGAGTGCTTTGTGAATGCCAACTAAGCTTCAGCTCTGGCAGTTCTGTTTCCTGGTTTGTTTATTTGTAGATAATACGTCTGTCTGTGTGGTTTCTATTGAACTTACTGAACTGGCCATAGCAGCGCACAACGCCATGGACAGTAGTAAGCAACCGAGCACGGCACAGCTGTGTTCCCGTAGACCTTTAATTACAGACAGGAACCAGACCACATTTGGTCCACATTTGGCCATAGTTTCCACTGTTTTATATAGAAAAACAAAAACCATTTTAAACCATTTAGTTTCTAAAACACTACAAAACCAAAACCCAACCAAACCCAGTAAACTGAGAAAGATTGCAGGATACGATGTCAGTATGGAAAAAAAGTTTTGTTTATGCATGATAGCAATGAATAGTCTCAGAAATAAAAATTTTAGAATAATCCTATTTATAGCAGCCTTAAAAATATGACATGCGTGGGGGATAAAGCTGATGAAGACATAAAAAGGCCCACACACGAAGCTGAGAAACAGTGTAGAGAGAAATCAGAGGCCTAGATAAGTGGGATGGATATCTTATTTATCAGCATATACACATGTAACTCTGCTACTGAGATATCAATCAAATCCACTGCTCTATAGATCCATATAATTATGATTCCAGCAAGGTTTTTTGAAATGCTTATATATAAGTTTAAGACTGGTAGAGTGCTTACCGAGCAGGAAAAGTCCTAAATTTGGTCCCTAGCTCAGCAAAATTAGTGAAACAAAACAAAAAAACAAATTCCAGGCCTGATAGCACTCCTCTAGTTCCCAGCTACCCTGGAAGCTGAGGTATAAAGGAGCCTTGAATCAGGGAGTTTGAAGCCAACCTGGGCAACGTAACCAAGAACCCCCATCTCTAAGAAAGCAAATAAAGTGTTGTAGCTGGTTATAAAGTCAAATGGAAAGGAATGGACCTAGACAACGAAATTTATTTGAAAAATGAAGAGCCAGTTTGGAGGTTTAACATTGCCCAACTTCGAAGTCCATTATAGTGTCATAACTAAGACAGGAGACAGTGCCTAGAGATGGACAGAGATGGACACACTTGAACAGAGAGACCAGAAGTACTTACAAACGCAGCTGGACAATTGGTTTGTGATAAAGGCGCAAAGAGAATTCTGTGGGGCAAGGACAGTTGTTTTGGCCAATGGTACTAGGGAGATTGGGCAATAGATATGCTGAAGAAATAATTTTTGTTAATTTTGAAGTTGTATTTTAATTACATTTTCCCTTCCCTCCTCTCTCCAAAGCTGCCTATATACCCCTCCCAACTCTCCTGAAAAAAGATAATTTTAATTTATACTTTGCACAATATATAGTAATCCGTTCAGACAGATTACAGATTTCTATATAAAGGCCGACTCTGTAAAACTCATGGAAGAAGCAGCCAGGTGCTCACTGTGCGAGACCACTTGCTGCCTACCTCATCCCGGGTCCCAAACCTGGGGCCCACATGGTGGAAAGAGAAAATACACCCCTGCAAGTTGTCCTTAGACTGCCACACACAAAATGGCATGCCCCCCAGTAAATATATGTCAAACTATAGAAGAAAAACATTTATGATATCAAGTGTGGCAAAGATCTCTTAGATGAATACCGCAAGCAGCATGCATTAAAATTGATAAACCATACTTACCAGATTAAAACTGGGTGTCAAAATATGCTCTTAAGGGAATAAAATAATTTGGAGAAGATATTTGAAAACTATATATCCCATAAAGGAATCACATTCAGAACTGTTTTTAAAAATGCTTACAATTCATTAACAGAAAAATGACTTCATTTTGTTAAAAAAAATCAGCAAAAGATCTGAACAGAATTATTATCAAAGGAAGTTTGTGAATGGCAAGAAGGCAGGTTAAAGACTGCTCAACTTCATTAGTCAGTGAGGAAATGCAAATTAAGAAAACGACGATGGGAACCCACACTTAGAGGGCTGCTAAAAACAGAGAACTTGACCATATGCCAAGCATTGATTGGGGTGCGGCGGATCTGGAACTCAAACACGGCTGGTGGGAACACGGAATCACACAAGTACCCTGAAATGCAGCTTTTCTGTTTCCTAAAAATTTAAATGTACACCTGCAGTATAATCTATTCATCCTTTCTGAGGGAGTCCCCTGGATAAATGAAAGCATATGTCCATAGGAAGACTTGGGCACGATGCTTATAAGAGCATTATTTGTAGCAGCAGCCCCAAGTTGGCAATAACCCAAGCACCCATCAACACGTGACTGGGTAAACAAACCTCGGCACGAGCACTACTGCGCAACAGAGAAGAAAGGACCGCTTGTGCTGCCGCCGCACGAGCGCATAATCTCAAATCTCAGAACTACGTTGTGAAAGAAGGGAGATGAAAGGAAGAGTACACATTGAAGGACTTAACTTCATGAAACATTTTAGAAGGAAGGAGCCAGAATACAGTGACATTCAGTATCCAATACTTGCAGTCACGTAGAAGCTACGGCGAGACTTTTGCTTGAACCCACATGCTTGAGGCCATCATAGGCAACATAATAGAACCTGCCTCACAGAAAAAGGCCAATTTGAGAACGTATAAGTGTGTGTATAGTTTTTAAGAACTCTACAGTAGTTAGGAGAAGAAAGAAGAATTTCAAAGGGAGATGAACAACTTTCATGGGTATAATTTTTGAATTATTATTTAAATTATTTTAATGAAGTTTCATAGGTATACTGAACATGGCAGCACTTGTGCACATGAGATATATAGTTTACTGAATGCCAATTATACCTCAATAGCCTTTTCCAATATAAAAATATTGTAATAGCCAGGCCGCGGTGTCATACGCCTTTAATCCCAGCACTTGGGAAGCAGAGACAGGCGGATCTCTGTGAACTTGAGACCAGCTTGCTCTATGGAGCTAGTTCCAGGATAGGCACCAAAGCTACAGAGAAACCCTGTCTCAAAAAACAAACAAAAATTAGCAATAGTAATATACGGTATTCTCATCATCTAGCTGCATTAAGTTACAGAGTTTGGCTATTCTCGTTCAAGGAGTATAGCTGTGAAGGGGAGCAGGGAAATGGGCTATAGATAGAAAGCCAAGGGAGCAAATATGGATTTGGGCTGTTTCCTAAGATGGCACAGGCTGCAGTATATTTCTATGCCGTAGAAAGGAGAGGATGGGCTGATGCTACAGGAAAAGTTCTTGAGAAATGGGAAGCCTGAGCTGATGGCCTGTGTGCCAAGGAGGGACAGGTCTCCTTGGCAGAGACCACAGCTCCTCCCTAAAAATAGGGAAGAGAAAGACGTAAGCAGGGTTACTTAATGTGCTACATTCGTTCTTTGTTACTAGTGACGGCAGTATCGAGAATTGCACAAGGAGAATAGTTAATAGGCCTTTGTGTTCGTTAATAAGAGGAGTCATGCAGACTCATCAGGGCTTGAGGTTGTCGGATGAGGTTTTCAACAAGGCCACCAAAGAGCGTGTACATTGTAAGTGCAGATTTCTCCATATTTCCAACCAAGGAGAGATCCTGTCCCCAACTACCACTGTCCTTTGAGGCAATGTTCACTCATCCTGAATTGGAAGAACCGGTCGATAGAGATGTTAGAGAAAGCCCCCACCTGTGTGTTCAGTGCAAAATTAGGTCTCCATTCAACATCTTCAATGTCACAGGTATTCACACAAATGTCAGCTTCTGTCCTCTGATTCCTACCCCATGTCAGTGCCACCACTGTTACCCTCAACCCTGTCACCCACAACAAAATTATCAGCAGCTGCAGTCTATTGGTTGTTGCTAGGCACCTCTATCTCCATCTACACAACAGCCCCATGAGATAGATGGTACCATCAGACCCTGTCATAGGTTGTGGAAAGTTTGGGTGACAGTTAGGCTATTGCCTAATGTCACCTCTCAGAATTATTAGAGTCAGAATGGAAATCCAAGTCCAAAGGACTCCAAAGTCGCTGCTCTTCCCAAGAATTGCGTGTCTCACCCCCTGCCTGTTCAAAATGAGTTTTACTGGCAAGAGAACATACATGCATACTTCTTTCCAATTCTAATTTATTGTAAAAACCACTCTTTGACAATAATAAAAGAACCCCAGAAGAATGAAAATAATTCACAGTTTCAACATCCTGTTGCAACAACTGTTTCCAGTTTTCTCCATTTCCTTTCTAGCCTTATCCATATGTACATATTTTACATATTGTAGATGCAATTGTACTATTCTGATTTTCTGTTTAGCATGACACCAGACATTCTTCTTGCTGCTGTTTAGTCTTTACTGGATGCTTAGCAATCATCAGGATTGCCTTTGCAACGTGCCATGGTTTAGTTGAACAAAACTTGTTCCCAGTGTTTTTAATTTTATAAACCTTACTATAGCAAATTATTTGACTTTTTTTCCCCCACCAACTTTGGTCATTTTATTCTTAGTTTAAATCCCAAGGAGCTAGATTACCAAGCAAGATTTGGGCTGTGTTTATTTTGCTACTTTGAGAGAGGGCAAAATTAGGAAAACTTTATCTTTGATTGTGATGGATAAATCTCATACCTGGCAAGAATAGACGAACTACATGAATCATTGCCGAGGAGTACCAGAACCAGAGCCAAATGAGATAGTGACTGCTAAAGGATACAAAGTTGATTTTAGGGGTGTTGAAATATCCTGGACTTCTGCAACAGTGAGGATTTCACAACCTGGCAAATGTGCTAAGAACACTGAAGTGTATGTTACACCAAGAAAGTGGATTATTGTAGGGTATGTGAGTTATAGCTCAGTAAAGTTATAATAAAAATTAAAGAAAAATTTCACTTTATTCCTCAGCATGCCTGTTTTAACCATTGCCAAAGGTAAGTTCTAGGCTGGCTTTTGTATTTGGAAGAGTGCATCCTAATGTAACACAGCAGACGTATCTGCTGCATGACAATTGGCAAGGGCTGTAGGCTGGGTCTTCCACAAGTGGTCCTGAGGCAGCTGGGGATACAGGATGCTTACTAAAGTCCAGCACTCCTGGAGGCAGGGTACACAGAGCAGGGTAGGGCAGAGGAAGGAATAAGATGAGATGTGGGCCAAACTGGGTTTGAACTCACTGAGTTCCTGTACTGAATTGAAATGGCCACATCTTTATAACAGGCTTCATGAATATTCTCCACAGACGCACGTGTTTGACCACTTGCTCTGCAGCTGGCGGTGCTGTGGGCGGAGGTTGCAGAACCTTGAGGAAACTCACTGTCGTTGGCGGAAGTGCGTCACTAGAGAGCAGATTTTAGGGTTATTATGGTTTAGCCCTTCTAGTTGCGGGGTCTGCCACCACAGTGTGGCCAGCTTCTTCAGCTCTTAACGTTGTGCATGGAGCTGCTCCTGCTGCCGTGCCTTCCCCGCGTGACAGATTGTGTCTTCCGAAACCGTGAACCAAAATAAATGCGCCCTCTCTTAAGCTGCTTCTGTTAACTTTGTCAGCATGAGAAAGGTAACTACTATACTCGCCTTGATCTTACTCGGAAATTTGGTACGTGACCTGGGAAGAAGATACTTTTGCGTGTGTTTTTCATTTGTTTTGTTTTTGTTTAATCAAGACAACTAAACAAAACTGGAACTCACTATGTGAACCAGGTTAGCGTCCATCCCATGGAGATCTTTCTTGCCTCTGCCTCCCAAATGCTGTAATTAAAGGCCTGTGCCACCACTCCCTGGCCTAAGCATGGGGCTTTTTGCACATAAGGCGTGAACTAGGCTGTGTGTACTTGGTCTACTGCCTGTACCTGGCAAGGCCTGGCTTTGCCGGAGATGTGGGTTGCATGTATCATAGCAAGTTTTTTTAACCTTTTTTTTTTTTTTTTGCCTCAATTCCTGTCTGTGAAGTTGAGATAATAATAGTATTTACCTCTTAGGGTTATTAGAGAATTAAATACAATTGAAATACAGAAGATACTCAGAATAATGCTTGTCACATGGCAAGCATTCCAACAATATTCTTGCTTTTATTACTATTCAATCAAATTATATAGTTGGCTTTGCCAAGACTATGTTAAAAATTAAAATATAGTATGTATACTGAAAAGGTTCTTAAAATTTTTAGAAGAGTGATATATATGTATGTATATATACACACATGTGTATATATACATATATGTATGTATATATATATAGTTTGTATTTTTAGGTTCACAGCAAAGCGAGCCCCAAGCGGGGCATGTGTCCATATTTTCTGCACCTCCTACGGGCACAGCTTTCTCCATTATTCTGAAGACATTTCAGTCCAGGGATGACATTTTTCAGGGGTGACATGTACAATTTGAGGAACACATGGGACGAACCTACAAGGAAGAAACTGAGTGAATTGGAAAGCTCCCCTGCCTCCAGTTTCTGCCCACGTGAAACTGAGACTTCTAATCTTTCGGCCATCCTTGGCAATTAACACTTCCACGTGGTGGATGTGGGCTTATTGGTTCCTTTCCACTATGACGGTATTGGAGAGTCGAGTCTCACGCTAAGGAAATAAGTTTTGATAATTAGATTAGGCTAATAGTTTTATAGTGGGAGAGGTTCCCAAATTCAGGGATTCATAGGATCCTGGATGCTGCGAGTAGCGGAGCCTGCTTACCTGTGGCAAGGGCAGCCTGAGCCTTTGGATACCTCACTTACAGAGCTCTGTAGAAGGATTCAGGGAGGCAAACAAATGGTCCAGAATGAAAGGCCTTTGTCCAGCCGGGCGGTGGTGGCACACGCCTTTAATCCCAGCACTCGGGAGGCAGAGGTAGGCGGATCTCTGTGAGTTCGAGGCCAGCCTGATCTACAAGAGCTAGTTCCAGGACAGGAACCAAAAGCTACGGAGAAACCCTGTCTCGAAAATCCAAAAAAAAGGCCTTTGTCCAGCTTCAGCTTTCCCCAAGGATAACTCTGAATATACCTCCAAAAGATGAGAGTCCAGAGTCTAGGCCCTAGATGTTTTCCTTTTTAATTTTTGGGTCAATTTCAATTCCATTCACATTGTATAAGCCACAAATGTTAAGTGTTGAAATAGCTGTGCTTTTTTCTTTTTTTCAATCACCATGCAGTGAAGTGGACTCGGGAGGGCTATGCATTTCATGAATTTTAACACATGCATATGTTCAGGTAATCACAACCACAACCACACGGGACAATCCCCACTGCCATCACACAGAATACCCTCTGTGTTTTACGAATTTCTGTGAATTTCTGTGACTCCATCGGCAGAGACTGAGGCAGGTCTGTGAATGCCCTGCAGTGAGCTTGCGAAGACAGAATTCCTCTTCCACCACTGTGTATGGGATTTAGAGAGATTAAGTAAACACAGCCTGGAAGGAAAAGGGAACAAATGTACAGGGGCTCCCTGTCCCTGGAGGAGAAATCTCTCTTCCCCATCTTGGCAGCTAGGCCTTTCTCAACAGATCATAATAAAATGAAGAAGGAGTCTAGACCCGAGTGATTTACAGTGAGGACAGAAATTGCTTGGGGTAAGAGAATAACAGACTTGACAGGTGACAGGAGAGAGGTAAAAGGAAAAAGCTATCATAGGCTTAGTAACCTGGCTTAGGTCATACAGGTATTGGGGGGCAGAGCGGAGACTCTGAGCCAGATAGGTGCCTCCTCGTGGCCTCATGTTTGTTCGCTGTTGTTTTGCAGTAAACCCGTGGTGACAATCAAGCTGCAACACATGCAAATAGTGAGCGCACATTGTCTTGACATCCCGCGTTGTGTGCAACAGCTCTGACGCTTTATCTTCTTCGCAAAAATCGAAATTAAAACATTTGTAAATGTATCGATAGCTTTCCTCATTATAAAATGTTCTTTCTGCGGTTTGGGTACAGGAAAAGGAGCCCCCAAGACCACACCCTTGGCAGAGGAATTATTAACAGTGTGGTTGTTCAGGGAGGGTCGCTCTCTGATGATATAGCTGCCAGTAGGCTGGCCAAACCCCAGTGGCTGGCCCCACATCCACAAGCAGATGGGCAGCAGTAATTGGATGCAGGGGTTATCAATCACGGCAACAATGACAAGAACAAGAGGGGTGGTCATGGAGGTGGGATGGAGACCAGAGGTGGGGGTGGGAGTGCTAGGGGGAGTCGGAGGAAGGTAGTGATGGATGGATATAGTCAAAATACACTGTACAAATGTATGAAAGTTTCCAAGAATAAATAAAAACATTACGAAAATAAAGATTTAGGGTTACATTCTCTGCATCCAAGACAAACACTTGTTTGCTCACTTAAACCAACACCAGAATTTCTAAGAGACCCTAAATAGAGCATTTACCTAATTTTAGAAGCAAGCTCGAAGCACTGTGGAAAAGTCATTTTGTTAGTCTTAGGACTTTTGCAATCATATAGCTTTTCATTTCCAGGATATATTTTTTTTCTTATTTTCACTCTATTTTATTTTAGAATCAGCATTCCAAAATAAAGTTTATAAACAAGGGCTATTTAGAGAAGTCTTGTCTCCAGTACTCACTCTGATCTAATTTGTCTGGGTCCTTCCCGCTGACAATAATTTTGTTTACTTACTTTTGGGCTGGAGCGGAGGCTCCGCAGTTAAAAGCACTTGTTGCTCTTCCAGTGGACCTGAGTTTCATTCCCAACACCCACCCTGGGTGGCTTGCAGACCACCTGTAACTCTAGCCCTAAGGGATTCAGGGCTCTTCTGGTTTCCAGAGGCATGAGTACACTCACACAATCACACACATAAATACAATAAAATCTTTAATAAGGAGATATTTGTTTTGGATTTATTTAATGTGTATTGAAGGTTTTGCTTGTATCTATGTGTATGCACGGTGTGCATGTGTGATGCCCTCAGAAGTCAGACGAGGGTCTTGGATCCTCTAGAACTGGAGTGACAGGCAGATGTGAACCACCGTGTGGGCGCTGGGAAATGAACCTGGATCCTCTGGAAGAGCAGTAGCATCTGCTCTCAACCACTTGCCCAGCCCCTTCCTTTGTGCTTTACCCTTTGTCTAAACATAGTACTGGAGTTGAATTTCTACCTTATCAAGTTCACATCATCTCCTGGAGATCACACCAGGGATGCACAAATCTATTTCATCAGTGAGAGCGTGGTTTTGAGAAAATGACTGGGTTCAGAAATTTGGGTACAGCAAGTCTTCTGACAGTATGAAATCAAACTAGAAATCAGTCACTGGAAAGAAAAAAGAAGGTAATCAAACTGAAGGCATACTTCGATATATTAGACAACATGAAAAAGTGAGAGAAAAATAAGACAAAAATCTGGACTTGGAAAAGATTGATAAAGGAACTCCAGCCAGTGGTTCAATCCGTTGTTTGTGGTACTTGTAAAAAAGATCAATGAGCCTGGCAGTGGTGGCACAAGCCTTTAATCCCAGCAGGCAGATCTCTGTGAGTTCAAGGTCAGCCTGGTCTCAAGAGCTAGTTCCAGGACAGGCTCCAAAGCTAAGGAGAAACCCAGTCTCAAAAAACCAAAACCAAACAAACAAACAGACAAAAAAAAAAACCAAACTAAAAAAACCCCAAAAACAAAACAAAACAAAAGATCAATGAAACTAATAAGCCTCTATTCTGACTGTTGAAAGACAACAAGGATAGATATGATCCTCATTAAGAGTGGAGGAGAGAAGGCACTACAGGTCCTACGGTATCATAAAATGGACTATTGTAGTCAGTTTCATGCCAGCATGAACTTGATAACCTGAATGAATTGGATTTGTTTTCCAGTGTCAGACATGCTTTAGTTCATTGTTATCTTGAACCTTGTTTTGTTTTTGTGACGTAAAGAAAATTAAGCAAGCATGTTTGTTTTAATTTCAAACCATAACAATCCATAACCAGTCTGCTCTTTATTACAACCACATAAATAAGCATAGCTTTTGTTTATTCTTCACCGGTTTCATACCAATCTTACCATCTCTCTCTCATTGCTCTCCTTCCCACGCATCCCGGAATCCTTCTCAGCATATCCCAGTCCCACTGTCAAGACTTTATGCATTACATATGCTGGAACTGGAGTCAGGGATGGTTGAAGGTGGAAAATTAAACTCAGGTCTGCTGGAAGAACTCTCAGTGTTCTTCACCAGTTAGCCATCTCTCTAGTCCCTAAATTAAAAAAAAAGGACATTTACTTTCAAAACTTATTCGTGTGTGTGTGTGTGTGTGTGTGTGTGTGTGTGTGTCTATGACTTTATGTGCTCCATTTGTGTGCAGATGCTCACAGAGGCCAGAAGAGGGCATCATCGCCTCTGGACCTACAGTTACAGTCAGCTGTGAGTGCTGGAAGCCAAACTTAGATCTTTTGAAAGAACAGTAAGCACTCTTAACCACTGAGCTATCACTCCAGCCAAGATTAAAAAATAAAATGCATATAACTTACCCAGTTTAATTAAGATCGCTTGCACATACACCTCTGTAGGATATTTACTGGCCCAGGGGCAATCTACCAGCAGCTATGGCTCCCTTCCCCCAGTGGCCATTAACTAAGGGTTGGTCCTTCTTACTCCATCCATGCTGGAATGTTCACAGGCTCTATCTTGTACAGGTAACCACAGCAGGGATGAATGTAACAGTGTTTCATAACACACCTCCTCATCTTCTTGCTTTTATGTTTTGTCTGCCCCCTCTTCTGTCATGTTCCCTGAGTACTGGGAAGGGAGGCAGCAATTCAGATATACTACTTAGGGTTGAGTACTCAAGCCACTGATTCTTATTTTAACCAATTATCAGTCTCTGCATTAACTATTGAACTACTAAAAACTGCAAAAGAAAGCTTATCTAGCCAAGGCTGAAAGCAGCTCTAAGCTATGGATATAAACATAAATATTTAGAAGACAGTTTGACAACCCTATGTTCATTTAGCAAAACGATAGCAGTAAGTCCTTCCACCCCTAGGGTATATGATGGCCTGAGCCATGAGTTTTTAACCAGGTTGACAACACCAAGCATGAATTCCCTCCTGTGGAGGAGGCCTCAGATCTAAGCAGAAAGTGGCTGGTTACTCCTATAACCTCCATGCCACTATTGTACCAGTGGGGATGTTGTGCCTGGATGGTTAATACTGTAGCATGCAGTGTACAGAGATTAATTAGTAAGAGCATTGATGAGTTTTCTCTGACAGTGGCCTGCACAACACTTTGGGGCACTACTAAGTGGGAAAACATTTCCAGGTGAGTTCACAGATTGTTTTCTTTATGTCTTGCCACTAAAGTATATGGTGGTTGCTGCAATTAGGTTATACTCTACAGCTCTGATAGGGGATAAAGAGCAATTTCAATAGTAGTTTGTATTGTCTGGGGGGACTTTGGGGTCGCCATGACTAGCAACACACAGGGAGTTAGTTAATCTACACCTGACACTGAGATTCTTATTTGGTAACACACAGCTTGGGGAGCAGTCATATTCACCTATGCAAGGTATTTCTGTTCAAATTACCTTTAAATTTTTAAAAAGTAGTTTGGAAGGCTGGGAAGACAGCTCAGCAGTTAAGAGCAGTTGCTGTTCTTCAGGAGACCTGGGTTCAATTCCCTGGCAGCTCACAACCTCTGAAGGTACCAAGTATGCACATGGTACATAGAATACATATGGAAAAACATCCATCTACATGAAAATAACAGGCGGAGGGTTTCCATAAGGCATTTTATATATACTTAACAGTTAACTTCCCCCACCCACTTCTTTTCCCCACCACAACCTCCATTTCTGCCTAAACCTCCCCCCTCTACTTTCATATCACTTGTAAACATGTTTCTTGAAAGACAAAAGACTACTTAAGCTTATTCAAGAGGAAATGTGCAGCTTTAACTGCCTTCCATTAAACAAACTGAATGAAAGAACCTAGTTGGTAGTTAAAACCTTTTCCACAAAGAAGCCTCACACCTTTGTGAATTCAAACATGGGTGTTAGCAAGCTTTAAGGAAAGTAGCATGAATTACCTTCAGACTCTTCTAGGGAATGGACCAACAATCTGGTATTAAAACAAGACACAGACACTATTGGGGTAAAACCTTCCAGACCAATATTCTCATGAGGACAGATCTTACTAACACGAGAAAGCACAATCCATTAATACGTCAAGGGACAGTGTGTAACTAGTGTGAGCTTGTGGGATTTATATGAGGAAAGAAAGATGTTTATAGTGTTTATTAGCAGATGATTTAAAACAACTTTTTGATTATCTCAATAGATGCAGAAAAGATATTTAACAAAATTTCTCATCAATTTATGATTTAAATGGGGGGGGGTAGATAATAATGTTCAAAACCTTAATTTTTAAAAATCTATGAAAAGCATTCAGGTAACAACAAACATAATGGTGAAAGATTCAATGGGACATTTCTCTCTCTCTCTCTCTCTTTCTCTCTCTCTCTCTCTGTACATATGCAGGTGCACATGCCAATATGTGTTCACGTGTGTAGGGACAGAAGACAAAATCATGTGTCTGTCACTCTTCAAGAACTGCCCAGCTGATTTGGAGATATGGTCTCTTGCTGGCCTAGAGCCCAGCTGGTAGGCCAGGCTGCTTGTCAGTAAGATTCAGTGATCATTCTATCTCCAGTGCAGGGATTGTAAGTGTGCACTACCAAACCTCACAGTTTTAAGTAGGTGCTGGATATCAAACTCGGGCCCTTATGTTTGGAGTGCCAGCACTTCCCCAACCGAACTATCCACCAGCCTTCTCAATCCCTTCTCTTTCAGGATGATGTCTCACCATTTCTA
This sequence comes from Microtus oregoni, assembly GCF_018167655.1. Taxonomy (NCBI): domain Eukaryota; kingdom Metazoa; phylum Chordata; class Mammalia; order Rodentia; family Cricetidae; genus Microtus; species Microtus oregoni. The sequence goes on along the minus strand of NW_024543208.1, from coordinate 17,963,154 downwards.
TTTAGTATTGTCTTAAAGATCCTGTCCAGTGTGCTATGGCATGGAAATTGTATAAAGCACACACAGATCTGAAAAGAAATAATACTGTCTTTACACATTTATTGCAGGATCATTTACATTAAAAATTCCCAAATAATCTTCAAATGAAGCTACTTGAAGTAATAAAATGGTTTTAATTAAGTTTTACGTGGTCAAGTAATTGGATGCTGAAATTAAAATAATTTTCAATATCACAAATGAAATATTGGGGCTGGAGTCCTCAGACACTTGCACTCATATGTATGAACCCTTACAGTACACACACACACACACACACACACACACACACACAGAGAGAGAGAGAGAGAGAGAGAGAGAGAGAGAGAGGAAGAAAACATAATTTTAAAACTATGTGAAATATAGGGATAAATTTAATTTAAATGGCAAGATTTGCACATAGAAAACTATAAAACATAACTAAATTTATGATGAATGTATTGTCTTCTGTAGTTAAATATCTTTTCAAATCTTGGGCTCATTTCTAAGTAGGTAGCTTGTTTTTCATTTCCTGAGTTCAGATAAAATTTAATTGTGTTCATGGAACAGAAAATTCAATATTGTAAGATGTTGATTCCCTCAAAAATGATCATTATAGTCAACATATCGCAGTTACAATTCCAGAAAGCTTCTTGTCAGAATCAGCAAGTTAATTTTACCGCAGATGTCAAAAGCAATATAATATAGCATCTAAAGTAATATAGCCCAAATGTTTTAGAATAGGAAGAGTAAAATCAGACAATATGTAGTACCTGTTTCAAAACACTTTAAATCTATAATATTTAAGACAGGAACTTGCTGGTATAAATATAGATTAAAGCAACGAAGCAGAATAGATACCCGAAATGCCCCATGCATATTCTATCTGACTTTGGGATAATTACCAGCATAGTTCCATGCAGGAAGGGATGGCTGTTTCAGTGAATAGTGCTGAAGCCACTGGACATCCCCAGCCAGACCTCAGCCTTACTTTGAACCATATTTAAGTTAACATAAAATAGAACATAGATCCTAAAAGACAAGAGGCAAAACTGCAAAAAGATTCACAGAGAACACGGAGAACAAAGATTTTGTGGCCTTAGCCTAGGCAAGGGTTTCTTAGGTAATACTGAAGAGTCAGGACACACGTAGGAAATCAGTCAGTCACAGGGGTCACAGTTTAAAAACCGCTCTTCAACTGTGCCACTAAGGAAATGAAAAGCCAAGCAGTGGGTTTGGAGGAGACGCTCGCCTAGCACAGCAGATAGAGGAAGCTGTGCAGATCGTAGAGCTTCCCACACCAGGAAACAGTAAATAAACTACCAGCTTAGAAGGGAGCCCAAGACGCTTATCTAAGGAAAAGAAATAGCAAAAGTGCACAGGACCCGGAGGGGCAACAGCCTTAGTCACACATTGTAACTGTGAGGAGGTGGCACTTGGTGTATCTCAGTGTGGCCAGAATTAGAGTAGCAATGCCCATGGTTGGTGCAGAGAATCTGGGACTCCTTTGCTACAGGTTTGGGCACAAAATTATGTAGCCACTTGGAAGATGGCCTCACAGATACTTTTTCTCTTCTTTTTAAAAATTTCCGAACAATCTAGTTGGTGTCTCTTTCCTCTGCCCATGCGTATGCCTATGGAGGTCAAATATCAACATTTGAGGGTCTTTCTCAGTTTCTCTCCACTGTACCGCTTTGGGACAGTCTCTCGCTGGCAGGCCAGGTAGCTCCAGGGATCCACTTGTCTCTATGCCCCCCCCGCCCCAGCACTGAAGTTATAGACATGCATTACACACATAGGGCTTTTGCATGGATACTGGAGAGCAAATTCATAGTCTCATGATTGTACGCAAAGTCCTTTACCAACTGAGCCATCTCCCTGGTCCCCAGTTTGACAGATTCCTGTAATGTCAAGCCTATGTAGTTTTTCTTTATGACTCTTTTTTTCACTCTTGTGTATTTGCCCAAGAGAATGAACATGCATTCATATTAAAACCTCTATATGAACCTTTCTAGCAACTTTAGTCACAGCAACCCCTAACTGGAAATCAGTCTAATGTCTATCATTCAAAATATCCTCAAAGAGGGACATATCTGTGCAAAGGTATACATACAATTCAGTGACAAAGCTACTCAAAACAACCTGAATGGAATAAAGACATTTATGCTGTGTGAAATCATACAGAAGCAAAAGATTATACAGTTTGAGTCTATCTATGCTATGTCCTTCAAGTTTTATTTTTTATTCTGAGCCAGGATCAGTAGCAAATACCTTTAATCCTAGCACTTGGGAGGCTGAAGGAGTTGAATTGGATCTTTGTGAGGCATCCCAGCAAAAGGTTCACCAACAAGCTACTCAAAGCCTCCCTTTAACCTCAGCAGGTTTGGGTTTGAACTCAAGGTCTCCCCCCCCACACACACCTGCATGTCCCCTGGGGGTTCTCTGCCCCCAGGACCTTCAGGTTTGCCTCCTTCTACTTCCTGCTCCCACACCCCAACAAGCATGGTAGTTAACCATTTCCACTTCTCCATACAACCCAAACAGAGAGGTGATTAGTTACGTCCTTTGCTGACACTAGGCGGGGGAGAGGGGGCACCGCCATTGCGAGCTCATTTTAAAAATAAAAAGACAGAGGTGCAAAGGTAAATACTGTCCCCAAGGTTACACAGCAAAGCAAAGGTCAATCTCAAATTTGATTTTAAGCTCAAAGATTCTTAAATCCTGCACCTTTGATACGGTAGCCCCTGCCCTAGCCTTATGTTGTAGTTTGCGTTGAAGGTAATCAAGAAATGATTAAAGTGCAGGGAAGAAAGTGTGTGTTATATGCAAACAATACAGCATTTAATATGAAGGTCTCGGGCATCCCTGGGTTTGGGGATCTGAGAGGGGACTCGAGTGAATTCCGAGGATGTATAGGGAGAATTCTATTATTTCAATGCTCCGTATTTTAGTGCCTGAAAAGTGGTAGGCACTCAACAGATGATGGTGATCAGGAGTCTAGGAAGTGGCTGAGTGTGTAAGAGCACTTGTGGCACAAGCATAGAGACCTGGGGTCAGATTCCCAGTACCCACATAAAATAGACAGGCATGGTTGTGTGCACCTGTAACCCCTGTGCTGGGGAGTCCAGAGAGAGGATCAGTGGTGTCAGCCTAGCCAAAAAGTCAACAAGATGCAGGTTCAGTGAGGAATTCTGTGTCAAGAGAATAAGCCAGAGAGGAATGAGGAGGAGGAGGCCTCATGTCCTCCTCTGAGTTCCGCACATGCTCATGGTGAAAGACCCTACAGACCCCCTCCTCAAAACCCGCAGCTAGCATGCTCCTGGGGGAACGTCCTGTTTGTTTTAAACAAATCTCCGGATCAGCAGCCAGCCTGCTCCCGTTAGAACATCCCAGGTGCCTGAGAGAACAGGAGATAGAGATAGGAAGACTGCAAGGCAAGATGTCAATAAGATAGGATGTCAACAAAGCAGGTTAGCTATAAGATAGGAACAGGATGATTGTTGCCAGGCATCCATGCTGAGAGAGGAAACCTTTCATGCCCCCCCCCCCCCCCCCCCGCCGCATTCCGATAACCACGCTTTTGCTTCTGTAAACTTGCTTCTTGCTGACACCCATGCTGAGAGGGGAAACCATTCATGCCCCCGCCTCATTCCAGTCGATCGATAACCACGCTTTTGCTTCTGTAAACTTGCTTTTTGCTCTTCCCTATAAAAAGCCCGCCCTCCAGTTGGCAGGTGCGCAAATCTTCTGAGAGATCTTGCTGCCCACAGGTACCTGTGTCTACTCAATAAACCTCTTGCGATTTGCATCCGTGCGGTCTCGGCCTGTTCCTTGGCGTTGGGGAGGTCTCCTCCCGAAAAGAGGTCCTCATCGAGGGTCTTTCAATGGGAATAGCAACCTGCACATACTTAGGAACACACATGCATAAATCATACTTATACCAGGCAACTAGTAGGTGATAATAATACTATTGAACAAACCTATTGAGTACTTTCTCTTTCTAAAGTATTGGGGGGATTCTTGGAGTACCTGGACTCTGGGGCTCTAGCAAAGTAGAGATGGATCCGAGATGTGAGTTGAGAAATGGTTACATGTCTTGATACACCCCTTAAGTTGTCCTCTGCTGGCACTGGCTTTAAGCGTTACTTGGTCCTGTCACTTCAGCAAACACGAGTTTCTTTGTTTGCTGTCTTCCAGGATTTTTTTCTTGACCAGAGCTGCAGTCTTCTCTTACCCCCACACGGCACTTTTTCTTTGATTTATTGGCAGTTGGAACCATCCAGGAAAGACCTCCAACTTCTCTGAAAATGGGAGTTTTGCATTTCCTTTTGTGCCTTGGGCAACAGGGCCGGAAGGTGGCATAGAGAAAGCAGGTCTTGTTGTCTGGCAGGAAGCCAGGCTGTTTCATTGTTACCCATTCATCCAGGGCACCAGAGTGTTGGTTAGGTTCCTAATCACAGAGCTGTGTGAGCCTGCGATTGCCGAGCGACTTCCTGCAAACAGTTGGATGATTGCATTCCCTTAACTCAGCTGGGCAGGATAGCACATGCCCTAACCCTTGCTGTTGTCTTATTAGCAGTTATTTCTCACTCCCCAAAGTCCAGGGACGCAGTCCTTGATCGTTCTGTAGACCCTCGGTTCTTACCTGGTCTTCTCTGAGCATCCCGCACATGAAGACAGGTTGGGGGTGAATGTTATGTTTATTGAGCAAATTTGAGAACAAGTGGGTTCGTTGGAGTCAGAGTGAGATGGGTCGCTGGTTTGGTGAGAGGAGTAGGAAGTTAACGGACCGTAGGAGGAATGAGTCACGGCTGCTGTGAGTTTCAGAAACAGCTCAGCCTGGCCCCGCTGCAGGCTCTGGCTTGACAATTTTAGCAAGCGAATTTGTCCTCGCTCCTCTGAATGGGGTAGGACAGGAAGGAGGTGGGAAGTCCTGAATAGGAAATCTCATGTTTGGAAACTGTGTGTGTCTTGGTTCCTCTCGTGGGTAATCTTGGAAGTATGGTCATCAGGCTGAGCTCAGAGGAGTGACCTGCCCAGACAACAAAGGTTCGGATGTACATAACCTTACCCTTTGTGGGGAGAGTTAAGTAGATGGATCTGATGCTCTCTGCATTTTCAAAACTAAGACGTTCTCAATGCTTTGTCATTGTTCTTGATCATGCGCATTTACACACTACACCGTTAGACACTATTCCAGGAATGTGGAAGGGTTTCTTTCAATGAGAAGGAGGGGTATGCACACTCAAGGTTCCAGTAGTAATTCCTGGGACTAGAGCGCCAGCTAAAGAAAGCTCAGAGTTCTTAGAGAAGAGGATAAAGAAAGGTCAGCAGTACAGGTTGGGTCAACTATTCAGACTATCAAGGGCATCTTTAGGCAGGAGCTGTCCAGAGAGATTCCTAGACATCAGAGCACCCTGGAGGATTCTGTGACCTAAGATCTTGGGAAGGCTAGGAGATTAAGAAGAAAGTTCCCTTCCCCCTCCCCACCCACCCCTTGCTCTTTTCCTTGCCACTTCCTTCTTGGTGGAAGGCCCTTAGCTCTTGGGAGAGCGTTGTGAAATGAAGATTTGTTCCATTTTCTTCTGTGTTCCAGCCCTGAGTTCAGGCCTGGGGACCAGACAAGCATCCAGCTCTGA